>NW_025956535.1:0-62013 GCF_023159225.1 Perognathus longimembris pacificus
GGGACGCCAGTAACTGTTGCGGTCAGCAAGGAAAGGGGCTCCACCCGCCTCAGGAGAGGCTCCCGGGACCCTCAGTGCTGGAGGAAGCCTTGGGGACCGCCTGCTGTTTGTGAGAACTGTTCACATTCCTGCTTTGTTGCATTCCTAGAGGTACTACAAAACATCCAGCACCCCATTCTCCCCACCGCTGCCTGCTCCAGAAGGAATGAGTCTCTGGAAATTTCCACTTGAACCCACCTAGCTCTCATTGGGGTGGAGATGTCCCCCAGAGCCCTCAGCACCCCTCCTCCTGCACCTCGTTCAGGGATGGCTGGCTCCTGGCCTCCAAATCAGCATCTGGAAGTTGCTGGGCCTCGGCCTCCTTGGCCAAGGCCTCCCCTGCACCTGTAAGGACAGCTGTGGGAGGAGGCTGCTCCTGTGTCCTGAACCCCTCCATCCCAGTACAGTGACCCCAGCGGGAAGCCTCCCCAGAACACAGGGGCCAGGAGACTTTGTAGATCCCTTGAGTTCCTGAAAGCCTTTTCCAGCCTGGCTGGGAGGGCCAGACAACTGCCCTGAATGCCAGGAAGCCCCAGATCTCCCCTAGGGACTCGAGTTTGCCCGGGTCACCCTCCCGGAGGGCAGCTTACTTTGCAGGGAGAGCTGGCAGAAGTGGCTGGCCAATCTCATGGTCATCTCAGCTATGTCTTGCTGATGATAAAGCCGCCCAAACACCAGGATCTCCGCATCTCCTCCAGGGGCCCAATGATTCACACGCACATACACTCACCATGGGGCACGAGATCTCCATCCTTGCCTGCATGGGGAGAAAGGCAGTGGAGATGGTGGTGGGAAGATGGAGGCCGGGCCACCAGGGGACACATCTTGGGGCCCTAGCAGCAGGACAGGCTGGCTCTGCTATTGCCCAGAGCCAATGGGGTATGGGTAGGAGGACTTCGCAAGCCCCTCCCATTCCCATGCTCCCCAAACATCCTTTCTAGCAGCCCTGCCTCCAAGCGAACTGTTCTGGTATTCTTTAGGAACTGGACTGGACCACGTGGGCACCTGGAGAGGCTTCTGAGCACCTGGAATGGAGTCCCTTCTCCCTGCTGCAGAAGCCCAAGACTCAGAAACTTCTCTGGAGTGGCCACGCTGGAGTCTCAGCACCGACACCGGGGAAGCACAGACGTGGGACCTGAGCTGAGCTGCTGCGATGTAACTGTACCCAACTTCCCAACTTCATGTCCTTCCCCATTCCCATTCCAAATGTCTTTGTTCCCAAGGGCTCGAGGTGCATGGAGACAGGAAAGGTAGGGTTGTTCCCAGGACAGATTTCCAGAGAGAAGGAGTGAATGTACCCCTATGCTTACAGCTAAGGCCCTGTGAAGATGAGTCAATGACATTGCTTTCCCCATGTGTGCCTGCAGTGAAACTAGGAGAGGATGCTGAGGTCCAGGATGTGGGCGTGGCCAGCTGTGGGCTCTCATCAGAACAGAGCCAAGCAGGAAGATCACTGCTGTGTCCCCTACATGGCCCGCCCCTAGACTCATCCCTCACACAGGACTTGTTCAAGTGGCCACAGAAAGAGGAAGAGGAAGTCCACCACTGCCTGCCTTCCTTCCATCCTTCCCATAGGGTGTGTGAGCCTGGCTGAAGGTAAGCAGCTCGGCTTCCACCTGGAAGACTCCACAGCACTGTTCTTCACAGTGGAGATGGGTCCCAGTGCCTTCTTGTTTCTCACAAAACAGGTCATAACAGATAAGAACATCTTCTGTGTCTTTCTTATGTCAACTTTATTGAGCTGCTGTCTTCAAATGAAGAGGTTTCCGAGCTGTCTCTTTATTTGCTAGGATTACATGTGTAACCCATAAAATCGAATTTCTTTTTTGATATAGAGAGAGAGCCAGGGAGAGCAAGGAAGAGAGAGAGAGAGAAGGAGAGAGAGAGAGAGAGAGAGAGAGAGAGACAGAGAGAGGAAGAATATCCTGCCTGTCCATAGCCAAGGCTGTCTCACACGCTTGATCTTTCTTCTTTCCTTTCTTTAGGCTCTAAGCGCAGGGATTCCCTCATGTCCCTTCACCGGCATTTAGGAATTCTCAAAGACCAAAAATCTCTGGGAGGAATTCCTCCATTATTAGAATCTTCCCTGCTGACTAAGTTCCTCTCCAGGAAGAACTTCTCTGTAATCTGTGACGTTTAGGGAGAAGTGGGAGAAAGTGTTTAGAAGAGAGGATCCCGCTGACACAAGTTTAATACTTGAAGGGAAAACCAGGGCCCATGGTACTCACCTCTTCACCTCCAAGCCTGGCTAACTCGGAAGGGGAAGGGTGAGAATCAAGGTTCCCAGCCAGGCTGGGCAGAGACCCCTGTGAGACTCCTATCTCCAAGGAACCTGCACAAAGCAGGAACTGCGGCTGTGGCTCAAGGGAGAGCTCAAGACCGAGTTGAATATCCTGGTAACATCCACACACAAAACCCATCAACGATCCTTTACAGAAAGAGTGAAAGCCTCTCGACTTTATTTCCCAACACTAGAGGAAGCCCGGGGACTTCCTACATATTCTGACCTTTTAGCCTTGAGGTGCAGATGAGAGGGGCAGACAGGGTAGAGCGGGTGGCCTAAGGCTTTTCCCTCATGTTCATTCCTACAGTCACACGCAAACACACACGCCTGGACACGTGTGTCCCAGGGCACCCAGGTGGGGACAGTGGGTTCCCCCATCTCAAACTTGGGGATCCAAGCTACAGCTGTGCCACTTCCCCCAGATTCATCAGTGGACTGGTGACCTGCCAGTTTCCTGACAGCCTAAAGCTTTTTGATTTGGGGTGGGGTGGGGTGTGGGGTGGGGTGAAGGCAGTACTTGTGCTTGAACTCATAGCCTGGGCCTTGGCTCGGCTATTTTCCCTGGAGGAGTGGCACTCTACTCCTGAGCCATACTTCCCTTTCAAGCTTTGTGCTGGTTCATTAGAGATAAGAGTCTCCCAAATATTCCTGCATGGGCTGGCTTCATACACCAACCTAAGAAGCTAGGATTAGAGGCCTCATCCACCACGCATACTTCTTAGTTATTTTTATTCCAGTTGGTAGGTAGATAGTCACTGTATCTAGTTGAACAGGAGGCTTGGAGATGGCAGGTAAAGTGACATTTTTGCCAGGATTTCCCCATTTGGGGAGCACACTGATTCCGGAGACAAGAGCACAACATGATTTACGACTGCAAACGGAAACATGTATAAACAATCTGGAAATGTGAAAATCTGAGGTCTCTTGAAAGAGACTGTGTTTGTTAGACGTTGGGAGGGATTCTGGGGGAAATGAGTGCACTGGAGAAGCTTGTGAGAAACAAAGAGGGGGAGAGGGAGTGACGTCGAGGCAATGCAGATTGCACCACGGGTGTTGCTGGATCTCCTTCACCAGCAGAATACACACTTTAGAAGACGCCTCTCACCTATGTGCCTAGACTTCCCGGGGGAGACAACACAGCCAAAAATGTCACCCTCCACCACTGTCTGCGCCATGTCTTCACTGAGCTGTTCAGAGCAGGCTGGTCCTCCAGGGACACAGAAGTGCACAGAAGCCCACGGAAGCCCAAGGCAAGCAAGCACTTGGCTGGAGGAAGCCTGAGGAAAGTGAATCACTTGTCCTGGTAGCCTTTCACCACCAAGGAGTCCAGCTGCACACAGAGGCAGGCGGCCAAGTCTTTTGTGGTTAGTGGCTGGCTCCGGACACTTTGCAGCATCTGGTAGCCTGGGCAGGGAGAAGAATGGTCAGAGTCTAGGAGCCCAGTCAAGAAGCCTGTGGGGATGGAAGGGAACGAAGGGAGGGGTAGGAGATATTCCAGCCCATCCCATGGGGCCCCATTCGTATGTCCCC
Organism: Perognathus longimembris pacificus; assembly: GCF_023159225.1. Classification (NCBI taxonomy): domain Eukaryota; kingdom Metazoa; phylum Chordata; class Mammalia; order Rodentia; family Heteromyidae; genus Perognathus; species Perognathus longimembris. The sequence goes on from NW_025956535.1 coordinate 3,854, forward strand.
TCCCCACTTTCTCTCTCAATGACTTGATTCCAAATATGGTTAACCCTGGGCCTCTGCCCTCCAGGGGGCTTGGGAACATGTGATTCTCAGGTTCCTGAGCAGTCCAAGTCTTTAAGATGCCATGTATGAGCAGCAAGGCTTTGACTGCAAACTAGGTCATAGACACTTACCTCGAGCTCGATAGTGAAAGTCCTTGTGCTCCAAAAGCCATATCATGCCCATCAGCCATTGCCTGGCCCTTGGGGGCCCCACCACGGTGACTCGAGTGTGGCCTGTGACGGTGAACCAGGGCTCCAGCTGAATGAGGGTGTGGCTGTGCTCCTCCATGCAGCGAAGGTATCTGTCCTCCTGCCCTAGGAACAGAAGAGGACAGAAGAACGGGAAAAACCCCAACAGAACTGGGGGTCAGGTGCCCCGATGGTGGGGCCCCAGTTCGGATCAAAGAGGTAGCACAGGGAGAGATGGATAGGGTGAAGACAAGAAATGGCACAAGGGTAACCTACCGAAAATCTCCTCCTCCTGCTCCTCTTCCAGGTACAAAACCAACGGAGCACTGAAATTTTCAGGCTCGGTCCACAATGCTCCCATGCTGAGAGAGCACGTGTCCATGTTGTCCTTTACCCTGGCTTAACTCAGCACGGAGCAAGTCCAAGTAGCTGGCTGTAGAGGTGAAGATCCCGAGCTCTGTGTTTTATATTCTCCCTCAGCTCATCCACTGGTCCCCACCCTAGACCCACCCTAGAGAGGCTGAACTAGCCCTCAAGTCCTTCAGAGATAATTCACTCAGGCACTGATAATTCATTCTTAGAGTCTTCTACTCTGGATTCAAATCTTTCTGACAAACTAGATAACACAACCCAGTTTCCTGAGGCCTAGATGCAAACTTGTCATCACTGTGATTTCACAAAAGATGTACTGAGCATGACCTTGGGTCTTGTGCTGGAAGAAAAATTGTTCCAGAATGGCCCTAGGAGTTGATTTTTCTGTCCCATCTACACAGGATAGGGAGCAAGGAGAATGGAGAATGGAGGGAGCTGGGGCACAATTATCCTGAAACTATCTCAAAGTAAGAGTTAATAAAAGCAAAGCGTTTGGGGTGTGGTACAGTATTAGTGCTGTGAAGTTTCAGTACTGACAGCAGATAGGACAGGATAGGATAAGGGAAGAAGAGGAGAAGTGAAGATAGAACAGGACAAGACAATGGGACAGGACACGATGGGGGAGCAAGGAAGAGGATAGCAAGGACAGGAGAGAAAGGAAAGGGAACATTGCTTCACTGATGGCATTTGCTTCTTTACCTGAAGGTTTGTGCTTGCGGTCTCCTTCCACGGATTATTTGTTTCTCTACCCAACTGGAGAAATCTCAGTTCATGGTTTACAAGCAGAGTCCTTCAATTTAGAGCCAAATAGCTTCTCTTCTGCAGTAGACACTGGTCTAGTGAAAGCGTAATTCCTCAGGTCCTACCCATGTGGAGGCTAATACAGACATTTTCAGGCTATTCAAAGCTGAATTATGAAGAATATCCTGGATTTATTTTTTGAATCTATGTTTTCTCTTTCTTTCTAGTTCTTCTAATTATTCACTGAAGACAGTGAGGAATTTGATGGGTTTTCTAAGGGTAGTCTCCCCTTAATCTTCAACCAGTAGAGGGAGCCCAGGAACTCATGAAATGGTCTGAACTTTTAGCCAGGAGGTGCTGGTGAGATGAGGCAGCCAGAGCAGAGCAGATGGCATAAGGCTGTTACCTTGTGTTCATTCACTGTAGTCACAGGCAAACACACCACTCCAATGACACCGATTTCCTAAGGCACCCAGGCTGGAACAGGGAGTTGGCCAACTCTAGCTGATGATCTCCTAGTTCTCTGGAGCCTTTTGAAGTGACCATTTGTCAGGTATTAGGGCTGGAACTCAGTGCTGTGCATTCAGCTTTTGTGCTCAAGGCCGGCACTCTACCACTTGAGGATGCAGATACACGTGCTGTTAGGAAGGAGAGAGGAAGAGATTAATGGAGAGAAAATACACTGCAGTCACTCAATAGAGTGACCGCTGTCAATGGAGTTTTATATATATATATATATATATATATACACACACACATATATATATGCATACATAGATATATAGATATGCATTTATGTATATGAAAATGGAGACAGCAACTTGAGCGGAAGGGCAGGGTTGGGATTTGGGGGGAGAGCAATGAAGGGGTGTACTTCTAATCTGACATGTTGAATGGAAACCTCTTGGGATATCTATTTACATGCATTCAATATTAAATACCTTTTGGTGCCACATTGACTTCTAACTGACTCTCTTTGCCAACTTTGGGGTTTGCAAATAACTCATGTGAGGGTGAGCCTGGCCCACCACACAGAGATTCTGCAAGGGGACGTGTGGGGTGGTGAAGGCCTTCCACCTGAGAGGATGGGAGTCACAGGAGGAATACTGTCCTTTCTCTCTTGGAGTGACAATTTCAAGACAAACTCCATAGAGTTCCCAGTCTCTCCCTGGGAGGTCAAGGGCATTTTCTTAGAATGCATCTTCACTCCCTCTACATGCACGTCCCTGATGTCATCCTCTCTTTCCTTCTCCTTGGTCTCTCATTGCTGCTTTCTGAAATCACTTCCCAAACTACCTTCTTGAACACAAGCGTTTTCTCAGCTTTCCTTCTCCATTTCCAATAACACAAAGGAGTGAAGGACAGAGCTGGAAACCAGAACGCTGTGGAGTTTCAGGGGCCCAATTCTCTTTTCTTGTGTCAGTCAAAACCCCATTATGATGAGATGCCTTCCAGTGACTGACACATGAAAGGAGACATTACTGCAGATGATCACCTGTGAGCACTCTATATCTCTATATATTCATTTTACATAAGTTTGTGTACATATATACAATATACAGAAGCACAGGGGGACTGTGTGGGGTCCACTGGAGGAAGAGGCTTAGGAAGAGGACCCCAGGAAGTGACCTCATCCTTGACAGAAGACCAAAGAGAACTTGGAACCCAGGTCTCCAGGCAGCCACATTCCAGACACAAATCGCAAAGGTGCCTTGAGGTAGCCAGAAAAGAGCCATGTTTTCCTGTTGTTGGCGAGTTTCCACTGGCTCTGAGTCCAGGAGACCCTGCAGGGAGCGCCTGGTGGACACCTGCAGACACTGGACCAACCCACGCCCCAGACCCCACGCCCAAGCTGGACCCAGAAGAACCTTCTGGCACTTCCTCTGGAGAGGCCGGCAGGTGGCATCTGGCAGCCCAGAGCAGGATGGCAGGGATGGGGACACTGCGGTGACTCCTGCAAGCCAACCCCAGGTGCCAAGTGCTGGGTGCGCTCGGTGCACAGTGCCCACGAAACTGAAGATCAAAGAGCCCGAACAATCGGGTCGGCTCCTACACGAGGACTTGTCCTCTGCAACCAACGCAGGCTCTGCTGCAACAGAGTCACATGAAGAAGACCCAGGATTCAGCAAAGATGACTGTGAGCTGTCCTCCTCCTCTCCAACCGAGTCAGGCTCTCCCATACCTGAATCCGATGATGAACACACAGAACACAGCAGTGCTGACTGCGAGCTCTCCTCGTCCTCTTCAACTGAGACAGGCTCTCCCCTACCTGAATCCCATGATGAACACCCTGGACACAGCAGTGGTGACTGCGAGCTGTCCTCTTCCTCTGCAAGTGGGACAGGCTCTCCCATACCTGAATCCGATGACGAACACCCTGGACACAGCAGTGGTGACTGCCAGCTGTCCTCATCCTCAGCAACCGAGACAGGCTCTCCCATACCTGACTCATATGAAGAACACCCAGGAATCAGCAATGATGATCGCGAGCTGTCCTCATCGTCGGAAACTGAGACAGGCTCAACCATACCTGAATCCGATGACGAACACCCTGGACACAGCAGTGGTGACTGCCAGCTGTCCTCATCCTCAGCAACCGAGACAGGCTCTCCCATACCTGACTCACATGAAGAACACCCAGGAATCAGCAATGATGATTGCGAGCTGTCCTCATCGTCGGCAACTGAGACAGGCTCTCCCATACCTGAATCCAATGACGAACACCCTGGACACAGCAGTGGTGACTGCGAGCTGAATTCATCGTCTGCAACCGGGACAGGATCTCCTGTACCTTACTCAGGACGTGATGAACTCGGACTCAGGTTTTCTGACTGGGAGCAGTCTGTGTCCTCTGCAACCTGGACAGGCTCTCCAGCCCTTCAGACTGAGGACGAAGAAGCTCGACTCGGCTTTGCCGACTGCGAGCTGTCCAGCAGTTCTACCCTGGACTCCTTCCCATCAGAGGAGGAAGGGGAGGAACGAGCACAAGACACAGTGCTGTGGCATCAGGAGCTGTCTCTGAGCAATGCTTGTGCCGAAAACCCCCTTCCTCCAGTGGCGGATGTGTGAAGAGCAAGGCCACACCATTCAGCTCCACGTTGCCCCTGACACTTAGGACAAATGGACTCCAACTTGTTGCTGTCCTCGCAGTGCCAGAGATCCCACAGGCTCTGCAGATCTTTTCTGATATGGACCCACCTTTATGTGGAGAGGGCAACTTAGCTGCAGCACATGCACCCCAGTGTGCTTCCACTAACTCTGGGGGCACAATTTGGGTTGTGGACTCAGGAAGTCCAGAGCACCACTGAGCGCCGGCTCAAACACTTAGAGAAATCCTTTCCCTCCCTTGAAAGACATCCGTTTTTGTCTTTTTTTCACCTTCGTGTTATGTACCTTTCAATATATTTTAATAAATAGTTATTGTTATTGCTTTCAGTTGCATCATTCAAGGCACTAACTCAGTGCCCGATTTGAGACCCATGAGCTCCACCAGCTGACTCCGCAGAGCCCGTGGTCCTGAGGGGAGGAGGCTCACAGCGCCCTAGAGGAAGTGGGGGGAAGGCCCTGGTGTGCAGGGAGCAGGTTAAGGTCAGCGCAGTGGCCAAGTGTACAGCCTTGTGTGGGCACAGCTGTGTCTGAGGCAGGGCCAAGAATATTTGAGGGACATGGGCTCTGTGGGTAGTAACACATTTACAGTACACAGCTGTTACCAGCTCTGCATCTGCGCGATGGAACCTCATCCTAACCCAGGGTTGGGAGAGGACAAAAAACAAAACAAAACAAAACAAAACAAAATGCAGTGCTGCTTGGATCTCTTGTCTGCCTTGAGCCAAGGCTGTGTGCAGGCAAAGGGGAAGGGGCATTGAGGACCGAGGGGGCGGTGCCAGCTCTTCCCTGGGACATTGGGTTTCTGGCGGCTGAGCTGAGAGACTTCAGAGGTGGCCATCAGTTTGGGCTGTGTGAACTCAGCAGCCCGGTGACCATGGGGAGGCAGCCGGGAGTCATGAGGGGCACAGTGGAGGGCTGTCCAGAGCAGAGGCTGCTCAGTGTGCAGGGAGACCGTTTCTAAGGCCCAGGGGCCAGCTGTGGGGTTCCTGGGGCTGAGGTAGCAGCGGCTGAGTCTCAGGTCAATCACAGGTGCTGCATTGCAGTGTTAGGAGCACAGCGCTCTTTCTCCTCCCTGGCCACCCTGTCAGCCAGGCCCACAGCCAGCCCCACTCCTGTTTCCCAGCATGAGGAGGCCCTGCTGGCCCCAGTGCAGCCGGGAGGGAGGAGGGGGCGCTAGCAGTGTGGCCAAGATGCTGGGCCTGACTCTGACCTGAACATGTGTCCTTTAGGGCACTGCCCTTGGGTTTAGGCTGAGAGGTGGGTGGAAACAGGCACATTTATTTAGCATCCTGCTCCAATCAGTTGGCTTCCTAGAGACCTGTATTATCACTACCTATGACTAACTTCCAAATCCTGACTCTATTTTTATAGACTGTGTATTTTATCCACGTGGATCAGGCTCAATTCAAAGGACAGCATTGATGTGGAACAGCAGAATCAACAGGGGAGTGAAAGGAGGGCCTGCTGGACTGCCTCTCCCCTCCACTGCCTCATAAATTAGAACTAGATGTGCTCGTGGAACCAGACAGATGTTACCTTCATCCATCTGCTTCCTGCAGCATTGGTTGTCATCAGCTTGGTGCAGATGTGCCCCAGCCAACATTCAGCCTTTGCAGGGTTTTACTGTTTTTACTTACACCAGTAGATAAAGCATATACATGTTCCTGCAACCAATCGGACATTTGCGAATTTCACTGTATCACAGTGAAACATGAAGGGACATACAGCTAGGTATCATTTTGTCAAATTGTTGGGAACCATGAATTGTTGGGATGTATTGAAGTCACGACAGAATGGGATACAAATTCTAGAATCTCCACAAGGCAAATGTCACTTCTGCAGAAGTGTGTGCAGTTGACCAGAGTCGGGGAAGCGAGACCTGGCACAGGCAGGTTTTATCCCTCACATTGCTGCCCCTCCTTCTGCTTTCATCTGATCTTAGGTTCACAGTCTTTTGACACTGGCCAGTCCCAAATGGGATCTCTATCCAGTGTGGCCTGCTTACCATTTTCAGAAGGGCCAAGACTAACTTCATCTGCTTGTCCTCATTCTGCCCACAGTTGTTGAAATCATGATGTCCTGTGAGCCAGGCCCTGTGTGGAGTCAGACCAGAGCTCTGGCTATGTCTCCTGAGGGCTTCGTGGCTCCCATCTGATCATTTTGTTTCCAGGCCTTCACTGGCACTCTCAGATTTCAAGAATCATTTGCTTCAAAGAGTTGCTTCAAAGGGAAAATACCTCTTTTTTTTTTTTTTTTTTTGGCCAGTCCTGGGGCTTGGACTCAGGGCCTGAGCACTGTCCCTGGCTTCTTTTTGGTCAAGGCTAGCACTCTGTCACTTGAGCCACAACGCCACTCCTGGCTGTTTACTGTATATGTGGTGCTGGGGAATTGAACCCAGGGCCTCATGTATAGGAGGCAAGCACTCTTGCCACTAGGCCATATCCCCAGCGCGGAAAATACCTCTTTGATTCCTCATTTGCCTTCAGTCCCATTGTCCACTTTGCTCGTCAACTCGTAAGAGAGAAACTCAGAGAAGTTGCGAGATTTTTAAGTGCTGGGCAGGGGCCAGCTGGGAAAAGGGCCTAGAGATGAACTGACAGCTGACACAGGTTTGAGAAGTGACACAGGGTCAGCCAAAAGGCAAAGAAGCTGCAGGGGAGACCGGAGTCAAAGAACAGCTACTGTCCCCATATTCGAGTCACCTGCGTGGGCACTCTGGGTTGGCACAGAAGGACTTGAGGGCATGAATGGGTTCTCCTGGGTTGTGCAGCCTAAAATCATTAGGCACTGTGTTTCCATTTTCTCCTAAGCATGGGCATTGTTTCAATACCCTGTCCAAAGCCAGATGCCTGGGGCTTCAACCTATAATCCTGGCAACTCAGAAGGCTGAGGTCTGAGGATTCGGGTTTCATGAGCCCAAGCAGACAAACCTGGGAAACTCTAATCTCCAATGGCTTACAAAAGGCAAGACTCAACATGAGGCTCCCATGGTAGGGACCCAATCATGAGCAAATCAGCCCTGAAAATTCAAGCACAAGTACCAAACAATCCAACACACAAACTAAGCCCCTCTGTGACCTGTAGGCAGGACTCATGCTTAGAACAAAACCATGTTTCTGACCTACAAGCCACTGGCGTAATAGTGAGTTTTGTCCATGCCTATCATATGCATGGATGCTTGGACTCATGAGGCAAGAGCCACAGGATGGAGGCCCCAGACACGGCCAAAGTCCAGACATCCTTAGACTGGTTGTTGGAGGCGCAGTGTCCTGGAGTTAACCTCACATTAGATATCAGCATTATTGTCAGCGTGAGGAGCTGCTTCTTAGGGTTCAGGATTGAATCTGTGTCCTCAGCATGTAAATCGCACGACCAATATAAACGGTCATCTTGAAAATCACAAAGACTTGTTTAGGTTGACAACTCTGGAGGTTTCAGTTCAGGTCTGATTTTCCTGTGCATATAGCTCTATGGTTTACAGCCACGGAGAACATCATGCTGGGATAATGAAGAGCAGGTAGGTCATCAAAACAACAACACAATCCTCCTCCCTGGCTGGGAATGTGGCTTAGCGGTAGAGTGCTTGCCCAACATGCATGAAGCCCTGGGTTCAATTCCTCAGCACCACAGAAATATAGAGGGGGGAGGAATGTTACTGTTACTCAAGTGGTAGAGTACTAGCCTTGAGGAAAGGAAGCCCCAGTGCTCAGGCCCTGAGAGCAAGCCCCAGGACTGTCCAAAAAAACCCAAAAAACAAGGGGGCCGGAGTGGCGGGGAGGGGAGCCGAGCTTCTGTACGCGGAGCGCCCCTCCCTGACCGATCAAGGCCCTAAGGTTTCATTTGTCCCCTGCCAACTCTCCGTCCTCTCAGTGACCTCGTGTCATGGCTGAGAAGACAGGCCTCCGTGCGTGGGGGTAGGAGAGCACCCCGAGCCCCTATAGCTGTGGGGTGGATCGTGGGCCCAGAACCTTCTAACACTGCCCCTTTTCCCTCCTGCCAGCCTTCCACCATGCCTGCGGGCATGTCCTGGCCTAGTTATCTGAAAATGGCAGCGGCCAGCCTCCTGGCCATGTGTGCCAGTGCCCAAGTGGTGCACAGTTACTACTGGCCCGACCTGACAAGCCGTGAAAGTCCACCAAAGCATGGAGAACTCAAAACAGAGCTCTTAGGACTAAAAGAGAGACAACACAAACCTCAGGTCGCAGAGCAATAAAAACTGTGGAACTCAATGATGCCAAGAATTTTGTGAATGGAAGTCTTAAATATGTACTAAACATGACTTATTGTGTCAAACTACTTGTGGCTAAGCACCTAATGCTATGCTAGTAGTGAATTGGTGCTTTGTCTATATTCACTGATTAGGTGAACTTTTCATTATGGTTTGACCAAAACGCCAAACTGCCTATGCTCAGCCTTTTGCATGTGGACTGGAGATGGCTGGTCTTGTATATCATGTAAGAGAGAGCATTTGCCATGTTTCCTTCCATTTTAGTTCTGGAATTTCTCTGAATTAGCTTGAGTATAATAGCAGATGGGAACTACAAACTTAAACATAGTTTAAAAAAAAAGAGTGTATGGGACCTAAGTTAATATTTCTCTAAATATTGGAAGTACTTGTATTGAACTTGATTAAGTCAAATGTTCTCTTGGAGATGTGTCTAGAATATCATAACACTGTGACGTGATCTGCCAAATATGCTACAAAATTTGAGAAACTGTAGATTTGAGAAGCCAAGTTCAAATTGGTATTGACTTTTTAAATAAATGATACACACACACACACACACACACACACACATGTCAAGGCACTGGTGGCTTAGGACACTGAGATCTGAGGATCACAGTTCAAAGCCAGCCCAGGCAGGCAGGAAAGGTCTTGAAACTCTTACTTCCAATTAACCACCAAAAAGGTGGAAATGGAGGTGTGGCTCAAGTGGTAGAACATAAGCTTTGGGCAAAAAAGGTAAAAAGATAGTGTCCATACACCCTGAGTTCGAGCCCCTGAATAAAACAGTAAAATTTTTTTAAAAAATTACATGTAAATTCACCTAAACATTTGAATGAGCACTGTTAAAGGTGAACTACTGACCTGTGAATGTGACCTCCTTGGATCTTTATTAGCATGGTTAACATGAGGTCATTAGTGTAGGCCTGGTCCTTTGTATGTTCATAAGAAGAGGCGTCATGAGAAGACAGAAGATAGACTCAGCAGGAACACTGTGACAGCAGGGGCCGAGATGAGGAACAGCTACAAGACCAGGGACATCAGGACTGCAAGGCCCCACCAGAAGCCGGAAAGAAGCAAGGAAAGGATTCTACCAAGAGTCAAATACCTGCCTGGGTTTCAAACACTGGGCCTCCAGAACTGTGAGAATAAATTTCTCTTGTTTAAAGCCAAAAAACCCCCAAACAAACAAAATCAAAACCCCAAAACCCCTCCTCCTTAGCACTTCCCTCTGACAGACTCCGAATCCTCCCACAGGAGCATGCGCTGGGGACCAAGCCGGTTCAAGTCACGGCCATAGGCACGCAGAGCTCCCAGCGCACAGTGCAGCCGAGCCGTGGGCAGCGGCAGCCCTGGGGGTGTGGGAGGAAGTGAGCCCTCAGGAGAACGTGGCCCAGAGAGGAAAGGCGGAGGGAACTGGCGTGGTGTGGAGAAGGAGCTTGTGGGAAGTCCAGACCATCCACCCGAGGGCCACACTTCGATTTTCCTAAAACTCCTTCGGGGCACGCTCGAGCTCCCATGTTGAGTTACGGCTAGAACACGTGGAACGATTACGTGCAGTCTCCGCATTCCCTCTCTGTGGGCATTTGACACATGTTTGGGGTGCATGGCACTAGGATATTCCTACTGAAGACTTCAAATTGTAGTCCAGCTGGTGAGTGGCAGAGCCCCAACGGAATCCAGCTTTGCTCTCACCAATTTCCTGATGTGCCCAGGAATGCAGGTCTGGCGTGTGCTGCCCACAGCTGCCCCTTGCCTGCAGATAGAAATCCCCGCTGGCCCTGGGGTTGTCCTTCTGGAGGCCTGGCTCTCCCTCCCTGGTGAGGATCCTAAACAGACCTGCTACCCCCGTCCCCACCATCTTTCCACTGACTCAAGGTTGCCATGACTGCACCTCTTCCCTCCATGCTGGACCTGAGCCCTGAGCACAGTGCTGGGCGCCACTGGGATGAGGCTGAGGGATGCAGGCTGGTGTGAGGGCCTGCCGAGGATCAGGGATGAGTACGCACCTCCATGGTTCACAGGACAGCCTGGGTCCAGGTCATGACAGCAAGTGTATCCATGCCATGCGTGTGATGGAGCCATGTCCTAAAGAAGGAGGGAGCCCTCCGTGCAGGCTGCAGAGGTGCGGAATGACCCCGTTAAAGGAGCCACAAGAGGCATTTTCAGAGAGGAAGGGCCCCAAGTGCTGCTGACACCGGGTGCTGGAACAGGTGGCTTTGGCCCTTGGGCGTAAAGGGGAACAATACTGGATATTTGGAAAATATCAAAATCATACTACTATCCACCCACCATTTTGAAAACCTGTGCAATTTCTTTTTGATATTTATCTTTGTAATCCTAGAGTCATTTCAGCATTTCTAAAAGAAGGAAGGGCTTCACTTTAGAACATGTGTGTTTCAAATGCATTATCTGATTGATCTCAGGGCTCAGGCACTGCCTCAGAGCTTTACACTGGAGGCCAGCGCCCTAGCAAGTGAGGCAAGGCTGCAAGAGGCAGGCTCCAGACTGGGGGTGTGGAGCACAACTGTGATGTCAGCAGGAGGGGCTAAGAAGAAAGTCCTTGCACACAAACTCCTGCTGTCTATACAGCAAGACTCCTGATGCCAAAACAAACAGGTGAGGCATTTTACTTTGGGGGGTAATTTCCATACTAAAGCTTGGACTCAGGGGCTTGTACTTGCTAGCCACTCCTTCCTTGAGCCTCACTCTTTTGGCTTTACTCATTTTTGGTACATGGTGTTATGTTTGTGCCAGGACCAGTGTGACAAGTACCAGATGACAGGTATGAACCACCAAGGTCAGCATCAGTGGTTGAGATGAGGTCTCAGAACTCTGCTCAGCTGGGCCCACAGGGAACTTCCTGCTCTACCTTCAGAAGAGCTGTGATTTCAAGTACAAGCTACTGAAACGGGTTCCTTTTGTCCTAAGAGTAGTATTTTTGGTATCACTAAAATCACCATCACAAGTCATTCTTATAATCTTGGATCAAATTTCGTCATTCCACTAACAACTCACCAGTAAAATTGATTTTTCTCTTTTTTGCTTTTGCTTCTAGAAATATAAACAACATCCAAAATTTGGGGCTCTCCTTGTTTTTAATTGCTTGCCTAAGGAAAGGTCATCTCTCTGTACTTCAGACTAAACAAGCAGCACCTATCCTCATCCACACTGCACTTGTATTTCTCACCCACGAAATGCCCCATTTCCACAAGAGACCCAGCTCCTAAAGAGGAATCTTGAGGGAAGTGAGCTGCCACAGACCTCGTCCTGTAAGCGGAGCTGGTGAATCACTGTGAGCACTTTCTGTCCTGACGCCACACTGACAACAGTGCTTGGTTTAGTTTCCCCTAATGTCAACTTGCAGCCTCCTTTGTTTCCTTCCAAGGAATGAGTGCAGCACTGAAATCTGCCCTTCATGATAACTGTGTCTCTTCCTAGAGATGTCCACATGCTGACTGCTCAGAGTGGACTCCATTCCCAGAGCTGATGCCAAAAACAGCGACTTCTGTCTGTCTGTCTCTCTGTGTCTTGTGTCTGGGTCTCTGTCTCTGTGCCTGTGACTCTGTGAGTGTCTCTGTCTCTGTCTCTTTTTTTCTTTTTCTCTCTCTCTCTCTGTGTCTCTGTCTCTGTGATGCTCTCTCTCCGTTTCTGTCTCTCTGTCTCTGTCTCTGTGTCTATGTCTCTCTGTTTCTCTCTCTTTCTATCTCTGTCTCTCTGTCTCTCCCTCTGTCTCTCTCTCTCTCTCTCGCTCTCTCTCTCTCTCATGTGTATATGAATGTGTGAATGTCCTTGCGTGTCCTGGTACAGGGTGTTGAAGATAGCGTCTGCACCGTCACTTGCCTTTTGTGCTCCAGCCGAGAGTTTTACTACTCCCGAAAGAGCTCCACTTCCACATTCACTGACTAGTTTGGAATACATGTCTCTCAGACTTGTCTTCCCTAGTGACTTTAAATCAGAAACCTCAGATCTCAGTCACCTGAGAAGGAAGGATTACAGGCACAAGTCTTGAGCTCCTGCCTTGCTTTCTTTGCTCAGATGGAATTTTTGTACAGTCCAGGCTGACCATAAACTCATTATCCTCCTGTCTCTGTTTCTCAAGTGCTGGCATCAGGAGCCTGAATCACAAGATTCAAATTTGAAGGAAAACAAGCTTGTAATTATGACAGAACATCTCAATTTCCACATTACATGGAAATTGCTCTAATAGACACATGTGGATTACTGACTACCTTTGGGTTCTAGAATGACCTTCAGGGGGAAACAAGGAGGGGAGGGAGATATGCTCCAGAAATGTCCACGTGTGTGTGATCCAGAAGCACTTCTGGACAGTTACAATCTCTAGCATGAAAAGAATAGGAAGGCTAGAGATGGGACAAAAGTGATCAGCACTAGCCAAACAGTCTCAAAATCTGAGAACCAGCACTTACCCTACCACCACCAGGAGGAAAAGAAAAAACAAACACAAACTTCAGGATAGGAAGAAAGTATACTTCCTCTCTGAGTGCTAGAAAGCCCAGGACAGGACATTGGATTTCTGTATGGTCTACTCCTAAGTTAATATTGGTTGATTTGGTGGTGGTGGTGGTGGTGGTAATGTTTTCATAAATGTGTCGCTTTGCTTATCCTTGTGGTAGTACTGGAGATTGACATCAGGGAATCGGAGCTGCCCCATACTGTTTGCCTCAAGGCTGGGACTCTACTATCTAAGCTACATTGCCACTTTCTGGCTTCTTGGTCGTTATGCAACCATAAGTGTCTCATGGACTTTCCTATATGAACTGGGTTTGAACCACAGTCATCAAATCTCTACTTCTTGAGTAACTAAGATTACAGATGTAGCCCAACAGCTCCTGAGTAAAGTTCTCTCTTTGTGGAGCTACCCATCCCACATATTGTATCCTCCTGCTTCTGTCTTCTGAATAAACAGAAATGCTGGGTGCTGGAGCTCACACCTGCAATCCTAGCTGCTCGGGAGGCTGAGATCTGAGGTCAGGATTCAAAGACAGTCATGGCAGGAAAGTCTCTGAGATTTTCATCTCCAGTTCATCACTAGAAAATAGGAAATCAGCCTGTGGCTCAAAGTAGTAGAGTGCTAGCCATGAGCCAATCCAGCTCTGGAATACCACCCAAGCCTGAGTTCATGCCCCCAAAGATTATCGCCCAAAACACCTGAGGTGCCGCAACCCTTGCAGGCTCCTAGGATCCTATTACTCAAGTTTCTGTAATTTGAGGATCTCAGAAGTGAGAGAATGACAGAAAAATGCTTGCCACTCAATCCCTAATAACTTGCAAACATAAATGTTGGACTCAAGACTCAGGGTCCCAAATTCAAGCCTTCTATCTGTCTCTTTCTGTTTCTCTCTGCCTGTCTCTGTGTGTGTGTCTCTCTCTCTCTCTCTCTCTCTCTCTCTCTCTCTCTCTCTGTCTCGCTCTGGGAATTTAAGGCTTTTCTTTTTCAATTCGTATGAATTTGGAAATCAAGCTTTGTTTTCATTGGGTGGGGATAGCTGGAGTTTAAAGTGAAGGCCTCATACTTGCTTGAAAGGTACTATCACACTTGAGCCCGGGCAGACATTCCTTTCTCTTTCTGTTTGGAAAAGTTAGCCCAAGCCTAAATAACACAAATACTACGATGCTTTTGATATGAGAACAGCTCTTGATAACATAGTTCATTCTACCTACAAGTCTGAATGTAGAGAGTCCCTGCACGTACAGAAAGGATTATGTATTCTATTTCAGGATGAAAAGATTACATTGGGAAGTCCAGGTTTACCTGATTGGATTTCCCGTTGGTGATCCTTCAGGTGAAACCCAGAGCCTCAAGTTTGAGAGCTAAGTGCTCGAGTTATGAGCCACAGCTTTACCCCGGAATCCTCCATTGACTGTGGATGTTCAGGGAAAGGCACAGGTGGAGGGGAGGGGAAGCTTGTCTGAGGATAAGGAACACAGAGCTTGGAACTCCATCCTTGCAAGGTGCTTCTTAGACTTGCTCTGTTCTGAGAAAGCAGAGGACAGTGGAGACCGGAGCTCTCTGTACAGGAAAGTGATTGATCTGGCCTGTAAACTTTGATCAATCGGGAATACATAGTGTGGAAGTGGCACTTGGGCCAGTCTCTTGTCCGGTGTACACTTTCCCAGCATCCCTTGTGCTTTGTCCTCTGTGTGTCTGAGGCCCTGATGCTCTGGACCTCCTCTCCCCTGACAGTACTGGAGGGTGAGATGTGCTCCCTCTCTTGGGTTTGCCTATCACAACCCCGTGACATCTCACTCCACTGCATGGATGAGCACAGCCACACCCTCCTCTAGGCCTAGGCTTGCTTCCCAGCCACAGGCTAGATTGAAGTTACTGTGGTGAACCAAAGAAAAGCCTGGAAGCGGCTTGCCGTGATTTGGCTTTTGGGGCACCAGAATTAACACACACCGTCAAGACCCATATAGGTGTCTAGACTGACGTGGACTGAATGTATGTAGGCTGACAGGTCAGAACTCCAGATTCAAATGGTTTGTGGCATGATATAAGTGAGGGAGGAGAACGTCCTGGAGTGGCATTATGGGTCCTGAGGAAGAATGTACTAACAGGTCTTTCTAACCTCTATTGACTGCACAGTCATCTAGGATTGTCTGGCCATGCCTTGAGTGTGAACAGGCCTGAAAATGCTGTGGGCTATCTGGCCTTCTCCCCTGGCTAAACAGGACTTGGACAACTGATTCAGGATGCATTCGGACGCCTGCTGACTGTGTTTGGCCAATGCCACAAGTGGGCATTTCTCTCAACCTTCTCTAGCTTCCCGTGGTCCACTCCTTCCTGGTCTTTGGTTCTACTGCTGTTCACTGCATCTGTTGTAATGGCTGACCCCCCCCCCCCCGAACCCGAGACACTGAGATGGGAGGCAAGTCTTGGGAGATAGTGATATAGGACCATAGAAACTCTCTCAGGCCTTCTGAGGATATGTGCCAGGGATGTCCGTTGTTTGTAGGAACATCTTCTGGAGGCAAATCATATCCAATAGAACAAGCTCAGTATTACCAGATGCTGCAAGTTGCCTTCTGTTGCTTTGCACCCATATCCAGGCCATTCATTGTTCCCATATTGCCACTCTCCTGGCTTTGAGATTTCACTGCTGCCACAACCTCAGAAACAGCTTTTCCCCGGTTCATTGGTGATAAGAGTCTCACAGCATCTTCTTCCCATGTTGGCTTCTAACCTAGATTCTTCCATCTCCCTTTCTGAGTAGCTAGGATTAAATAGAGGGCCATGGGAGCCGATGGTTCACAACATTCTTTCCCTGCACTTCTTAGGCTATTTTCCTCATGATTGCTCTTCCAAACTCATTGCTTCCTCTTCCCCATGAACTTGAGTAGGTGTTATGAAAAAGTCCTGGATGACAGAGAAGATTGTCCAGGAGAGGAATTAGTGTAGAGAAGATTCAGACTACGGAGGGAATCCTCCCTGGGCAATAGGAGTATTCAGTACTTGGGAAATACTAAACAACACACGGTGGCACATGCTGTCATGCCCACAGTGAGCCTGAGGAAAGGAGATCTAGACTTTAAGGCCACACCTTGCTACACAAAGAGAGGTTACTCTACTAAGAAAAGTAATCCAGCAACTGTGGTCTACATCTATAATCATAGCTCCTCAACAGACAGAGCTCTGACAACTCTTGCCATGTAGCCAGCAGCTCCACATACCTGGCACAAGTTAGAGACAAGACAAAAGTCATGTGACCATTTCTGAGGAATGTATTTTTAAGAAGCAGAACTGTATTGGAAACCATCTCTATTTGCACTGTCAGGAAATCAGTGGCAAGTCTTCCAGGTGGGAGGAGAGAAGTTTCTCACGTCCTGTGCAGCTCAGAAACCTTCCGAAAGGGCTGCTAGAGAGGCCTGGGCCGTATTGGATTTCCTCCACCTAGGGCCAGTTCCCAAACTTGCAATGGAATGAGCAGAGCCTCAGGGTCAGCCATAGGCAGGATGTAGCCATGAACTTCCTGAGTGGCTCTGCTCTGAGGAGCGCCCACAGTTAGCCCATCCCCCACTCCCTGACCTCAGCATTCTCTCTCTCTCCAGTTTAACTGCAGCCACACAGTGGAAAAGCAATGTGAGCCGCGCATCTGCACAGGACCTGACCTGTAACATGGGGTACGCTGACTCCTTCTCTCTGCAATTGGGTCCCTGGGAACAGCCCTTTCCCCTGTCCATGCTCCTCCAGCCCCTGGGAACAAAGACAAGTTGATTAGGAATGGGGAAGGACGGGAAGTTGAGTATAGTTCCAGTGCAGCAGCTCACCTCAGGCCCCATCTCCTTGCCTTCCAGGTGCCTGTGCTGTCCTCCTTCTCATGACACTGTTCTCCCAGGGATAGGCAAAGGCAGAGTCCTCGGAACCAGTGGGTAATGTCCCACTGAGCCCATGCCCAGCACCTTCTCTGATCCACTTACAGTTGTGTCAGGACATTGTCTGAGGAAGCAAGTCCCCGGATGTTCTGGATTGAAATGCCACAGATGGAATGGCTTCTGTTGGGAGACACAGGTCTTTTCAGCTCAACATTGCTAACATCGGTATAATTTCTTGGCTCTTCAGGGGCTGTCCCAGCTGGAGGCAGCTCTGTAATGTCCATTGTCAGCTTGAGGTCCTCAGCAGCTGCACCATGGTGTTGCTGCTCATACTCTACAAACAGAAGGTGTTTGGCTTCATGAGATGAGCACGGCTTGCTCAGGTACAGTTACAGGTGTGCCCCTTGTGGCTCATCTTGCACCGTCACAGAATGGGATGGGTCTGTCAAAGCCAAAGTCAGCTCCACAGCCCCAGCAGCTAAACTGGTGGGTGGTCTTCCTGTGCCACAGGTGGAGGTCAGATTCTCTCATTTCATGTGTGCACACTGAGCTGCAGATCTGTAGCATTGGGGGCCGGCGTTCTTCCGGTAGTGGAAGGCTGCTTCCCTGGCCCGTGTTGGTCTGGCCTGGGTGTGTGGGTACCGCTGGTGGTCCTCTATGGAGAGTGGCCACGGTGTCTAGTTGAGAGCAGGATCAAGGCCTTCTCTGGTGTCTCCACACACACAGGTACTGCCTCCAGGATCCACTGAGGCCTGAGTCGGCTGAATTTGGGCAGCAACATGAGAACATGGTGCCTTCACTGTCTCTGGACACTCGAGGTGGCTGAGGACATCCCAGGAAAGCGGCTCCCAGCCTCCATGATGTCAGCGGTCCCCACGGGGAAGGACTCGTGGGCTCCTCTTTCTCATCCTACTCCCGAGTAGACCTCCCCAGTGAGCCATGTGTTTCTGTGTCTCAAAAAGGATTTGCAGATTTACACTCTATCCTTCACCCCACCTTCCATGGGCACTCGGCTTCCAGGAGTCGCGTGTGAATTCAGTAGCACCGCTAGTTCTTACCAGGCGAGGCCCTGGATCAGTCCTCTCTGCATCTTGATATTCCTCGGTGTCCTCAGGTAGTCTCTGGGTTCTTTCTAGTACTGTATCCTTGCGTGTTGTCAGAAGTGCACACCCACAAGCACCCCCATTGCCTGTTTTCCTTAACAATTGGTGTTGCTGGTTTATAACACCCAGAAAATGGGGCTGAGACAATCAGAGGAGCTGAGGAGCAACTTCATTGCACTAAGAATCATGGGCAGTTGCACATGCATACAGACACTTATGTGGGCACACACCTGTGAGCACACTCACGCACACTCAAATGTTTACAAATGCACAGGAGCCAAACCTGACTCATTCATCTTTAGTTTGTGCCTTATCCAAAATTGCTTTGGGGGCGCTCATCTTTTACAGGAATGCATTGGCGCATGGGCATTGTGAGGGCGGCAGGTCATGAGGGTGGAAGCATTCACATTGGAGTGGGGGCTCTCCTCCCCCTCCCCAGAGAGCTCTCTAGCCATTGTTGATGGAGTTGCGTGCCATCCAGAGAGCAGGGCCTCCCAGACCCTGCATCTGAGGTGCCTTGATGGTGAACTTCCAGCCTCTGGATCTGTGAGAAGAAATGTCTGCTGTTTACAAGCTGCTCCTTTGTGGCATGTAGTTAGAGCAGGCCGAGGGCAATGGAATTGTGGGGAGTGTAAGCCACAGTCACGATGTTTGAGAAGGTTCAGATGAAACAATATTTGGCACAAAATATCCCCCGTTATGATTTTTATCAACTGCCTCCTGAACTAGCCGGCGTTAAACCTCACACAGCATGGACAGCCATGGATAGCTGCCGGGGGTTTATAGTTTCCCTTTCAGGTGGTCTCTACGGTGTTGTCCAGGCTTGTCAGGAACTTCAGAGCCTGGCATTCTCCTGTCCCTGCCTTCTAAGTAGCTGGGGCACCAGGTCTGTGCCACCAACACTAGCTTGAGCCATGTCCCGTTTTTGCCTTTACATTTGAAGAGGGATTTAAAAATAGGGAGGAAAACACAGTACATGGGAGACTTCAGCGCCATTGAATTAATGTGCTGGAAATCACAGGGTGCAAACCCTCACACGTTTGTCCATACCTCTAGTGACAACAGAATACCCATCTCTTCTCATACACAGAAGAAACAAAATACAAACCCCCAGAATATAGAAAACACTAATTGAACATGAAAACCTGACTTGGACTTTGGAATTAGGGAAGAATGAAAATTCAAAGCCCAAATGGAAGCTTGGATCCTAAATCTCAGTGGTCCTAGAACAAGCTCTACAGCAGCTGTGAGCCAGAATAAACATTTCCATTTTGTAACTTATCATCTCATGTATTGTTTGCAGTACTGGAAAACTGTCTGAAAGCATGTGTGACTGTAGAGAATAGGAAGAAGGGCCCACAATGGTGACAACCTTTATCTAATGGGAGGGTTTCCTCCAGAACGCAGACCCTCCAACAACCTCAGACAGCAATGGAAGGATCTCTGGATTCTGCCCATGTCTGAGGCCTCCAGCTTGTAGCTCTGGCCTAGTGCGTCCAAAATCCCAGGCTAGCTCAAGCAGTGACAAAGCTCAATGTTGGGGCAGTGGTGCATAGGGCAGAATCGTTCCCCTTTTGTTCTCTCAGAAGAATCAGTGTCTCCTCCATGCAGTCTTTGTTATTTCTTTGTATATTGTTTTGTATTTATTTTTTCTTGTACATCTCTTCAGGTTGCTCAGCTGGTTTGCTCAGTCTAATAATTGAATATTGAAGCACAGCTTCATTAGCAGTTTTTGGTTTGTAGGTTCATTTGGTACACATAAATCAGAGATAAGTCTCTCACAGGTTTGTTTATCCATGCCTACTTTTCAAATCCCAGGCTCCTGAGTAGCTCACATGATAGACATGAACCACCAGTTCTTTGCTTTTTGATTTCTCTGTGTCACTCAGCAAGGCCACCAGGTGCACAGGCATTGGAGCTTACAAAAGCTTTGGGGACACAAACCCACCAGTCCCCATCTCCTCCATCAAGCACACCTGTCCCCTGCAGAGCGCCCTGCAATCTCCCACGGGAACCCTGTGCACAGAGACCGGGCACGGGGGCTCCATGGCCAAAGGATCCTCTGTCCTGTGGCTGCCTTGTCTCAGCCCTCAAACTTGTTGGAGCTGACAGTTCACCACTCAGCCTTTCGTGGCAGGGGCCCTATCCCTGCTTTGGGCAGACACATGCTTCTGCAGGAGCTGGGGCTTCCTAAGCTGTGCTGCAGCCAGGTCCCCCTGGCTCCCAGGCCTGGCCTAGCCTGGGAAGGGGGAATGGTATCTGTGGGAGTCTGCACAGTGGCTGGGCGTGTCTGTCCACACAGCCAGGCAGTAGGGGGACTCTCCTAGCATTTTCTCTTCCCCTCAGGGAGCAGCTGTGGCAGCTGTGGATGGAGGAAGCCAGGGCTGGCGGGGTCCTCCATGGGTCTGACACAGCTGTGCTGCCGCAAAGCAGGGGTGCGGGGAGAGGTGGGGGGTCCCAGAGGCTCTGTCTACAGGAATGGGTTCCTGTCAAATGGCAGGAGTGTGTCGCCCCCTTTCCCTTGGCAAGAGGTTCCTAGAAAAGCATGAGTTGGGCCCTTGCTCACTTACCTGTGTGTTGGTGTGAGTGTGAGTCAAGCCCCGTGGACACGTGTGTCTGGCATGAGAGGGTGGGTGCGTGAAGGTGAGTGTTGCTGGGGCATCTGGGGATTGAGCTCCAGGCTTCACCGCCCATCTTGGGACCTCGAGGCTCTCACAGGCAGCCAAAGGCCAGGTGCAGTGATGGCCGGCGGCGCAGGGCATGGGAGTGGCACACTGTGACATCGCAGGCTGCTGACAGCAGTGCTGTGTGGTCCTGCAGAATGCTAGAGTAAACCGCACTGGCGGCTGGCACAAGGATTTCGGAGAAGGCCTGAGAGGCCGGCAGAGTGTGACAGGGGTGCAGTTCCGGCAGGCAGCCCCTGGGCCATCTGTGTGAACCTGGAGAGAGAGGCCAAGGCTGCAGTCGACACCCCAGACCCCCCAGGAAGGTCCAGACGCCAGGACTGTGGGCTGCGCACAGGACAGGGACACACGCTGAGCACAGCCAGCTGCAGAGAGTCCATGCGAGCCCAGCTGTGCAGGGCATAGGGATGAGGTGGTGAAAGCCTTTGGAGATCCCAACAATACTCAGGTTTTCTGGGCGCTGGCCTTGGTGCTCCAGGAATGACTGTGTGGTGAGGGGGATTGGGTTGCTTTGGTAAATCCCTCCACTCTTTTGCTTTTGTGGAATGGGAATTCTTGCCCTGGGCCTCCGTGTCTTGGGCGTGGGTCACTTTTTTCTTCATTTCCCAGGAGCTCACACCTAGGCCTCGAGTCTCAGAGGAGACAATGGGCTTGGACTTCCCAGCAGTCCTGTCACAGTTTACCGTGTGGGGAGTTGGGAGATGGAGGGAATCTCTTTTGCCTGGGGAGGTGGACAGGAACCTGTGGGGCAGGGCTGGAGTGTCTGGTGTGGGTCTAGAATGTCCTCAGAGTGTTGACGGCCTGCTTTCCTAGGCCTCGGGGAGGAGGAAGATGGACCTGAGCTCCAAAGTGGAGCTCCAGGAATGGGGGTGAGGGGCCAGTTCCCACTTTTGGGTTTCCCTGCCTTGAGATTTCTGTTAGGTTTTTAAAGTAGGTAGCCAGTAAAGAAGAACGCCATGCGGTATTCAGGCAGGAGAGAAAACTTTATTCTGCTGATCCTCTCCCAAGGTCAAGGTGCAAGAGGCCGGCAAGAGAGTGAGGCCCCCAAGGGGAAGCCTTATGTAGGGCAGGGATGGAGCTGTGGCCAGGATGGGACCTCAGGGAAGAAGGAGGCAACTGCCTCCATGTGTATGGGGTACTTAGTATCAGTACACTAACTCTCTCTCTCTGTCTCTCTCTCTCTCTCTCCCTCTCCCTCTGTCTCTATAATTTTGTTTTTCACTGTGAAGTTCTGCTAATCTTATTAGCTTGTAGATTATTTTCCTCCAAGCCGGATCCTGAGAACTCACCCAACCAGACTGCCCCGGCCCCGTGTCCAGCCTAAGATGGTGTATAACTACCCTAGGGATGTAATCGGCCACTGCCAGCGGTGTATGTGCCCCCCAGGCATGGCCCAGAAAGACGGCCGATCCACCCCAGTGTACCACCGGCGCACCCTTGGACAGCACTGAAGCTGGTCCTGTGGAACAGCCTGTCCTGCATGGACCAGGTCTAAGTGGAATCCGAGTTCCATGAGGGCTGGGGAAGGATGCCGTCAGGTCTCCGTCTCTCCTTCCTGAGGTCTTGAATGAGATGATCTCTGTAGAAAATGGATAGGGAGCAAATTTCTAATCCCCAGTGGTGAGAATTATGTCGATGTGCTCACAGCATGGGCTAGGTCCAGCCAAGCTCCATTCTTTCCTGGTTAAAGAAAAACAAAAATCCTTGGGTCCGTGCATTCCCTGAGCTTGCTTTCTTTCTGATGCTCTACTGCATGAGCCACTACTCCAGTCTGCTTCTTTTGCTGGTTACGTGAGCTGGGGTTTCACACACTTTGCTGCCTGGGCTATTTTTGAACTACAATCCTCCATGTTTCAGCCTCTGCACAGCTCAGATTAAGGCTTGAACTACTGATGCCCAGCCAAGCGTAGTTCCCAACGCTGTATCTGCCACCTTCAGAGACTTCCTGGGAACTGAGCAAGGTGAGGCCCATCAGGTGGTTACGGAATGGTTGGACAGTGGAGAAGAGCTGCTCAGAAGGTACTTGGATTTTACCTAAGTGCACTATATATCCTACTCATACTTGTTTCCGTGTTGCTTTATACCTGACAGACCATGAACTCTAGAGATTAAACAGCTTGGAAGAAACTATTCCACTAACAGGGTCCTGGCTTTGGCTTTCTAAAATTCACAGGGGACTCGTGTTACTCCCTATCCTGAAGGTTGTATGCGTCCTAGGCAGGTGCTATACCACTTGAGCTCTACCAGCAGTCATCCTGCAACTTTTCATGTTAAAGATTGTCAGTCTCCAGAGTTGGCTTCTGGAATACACTTAACGTCAAATTAGGTGGGGCATTTATTCCTCCCTCCCAAGTTTGCTGCTGAATATCTATCCTGAACACAAAGGTAGTCCAGATCCACATGTATCTATTAAGCTATGGAGATGGAATATGAAGCCACTCTGAATTGAATTGTCCTATCATAAATAGAGTAGTATCCTAAACATTAAAATCTGCATGTGTGTAATACCAAGAGAAACAGGAAATCTGGAAGTGAAGTTATGGCTCAAGATGTACAACACCAGGATTGAGAGAAAAAGCCAATTGAAAGCACAAGGCCCTGAGTTCAAGCCCCAGTGTTGTCTTCAGTATCAGCTCTCTCGCGCCCCTCCCCCATAATTTTGTATTCAGCTATGAGGTTCTTCTAATCTTGTTATCTTGTAGATTATTTTCCTCTAGCCATTCAGTAATCCCCAGTCTTGGCCATCCAAGTTCGTTAAAATGGATGGGGACTGCAGCCAAGCTCTGCTGGCTCATGCCTGTCATTCTAGCTCCTGAGATGGCTGAGAGCTGAGGATCATGGTTCAAATCCCATCTGGGTCAGCAAATCCAAGAGACTCTTACTTCCATGTTCTCAACCAAATACCACAAGTGGAGAAAGCCAAGTGAGAGTGCAAGGCCCTAAGTTCAAACCCAACGTTGGACTTTAGAAATATATAAAAATACATGATTTGTGACAAGGATGTGGAAGTAGCAGGGGATGGCACACTCAGGAATGTGAACATATTTTCTGGAGACTTAGCATCAACCAGGGTAAGATTCTTCCTATGAGCTCCAACCACTGCTTTCTTCCCTCTCATCCTCAATGGTCACCTCCTGAACATCCATCCATCCATCCACCCATCCATCCATCCATGTAGCCATGTGTTTGTCCTGTGGCTTGAATTCAGAACCCGGGCAGTATTGTCTTGTTGTTGTTCTTGTTGTTTTTGTTTTTCTCAAAACTGGCATGAGACCCCTTGCGTCATAACTCAACTTTGATCCTTTTGGTGGTTCACTAGATACGAACCCCTTAGGTGGCCAGGCAATTGTGGCTCATGCCTATAACCCTAGACACTCAGGAGGCTAAGATGTGAGAATTGAAATTCAAAGACAGCCTGGCAGAGTGGAGGAGTCTGGGGAATCCTTGAGAAGATTGAATCCAATTAACAACCAGAAAACCAGAAGTGGAGCTGTGGCTCAAGTGGTACAAGACTAGCCTTAAGCAAAGGAAGCTCAGGGACAGTGCCCATGCTACAGTCACTGAGCCAATCAGCACCCTTGATTAAAAAGTACAATGCTATGGTTGGTTGTCTTCCATCCCATCAGTCAATGGTGTGCTGAGTACAATCTCAGGTTGGCAAACGTGGACAAGTGGTAGTGGCATATTGCATTTCGAGTGTGTACAGTACAGTATTCATATGGTAATGAAAAACATACAGTATTGTATTTCAATTTAATATGTTTAAATTAACACTTTAATATTTTATATAATTTCAAAATTTTAGGAAAAATAATTTAAGTCATAAATATATAAATATATAAGTGGTTTTCAGAGGTGTTAGTCATGTTAAGTCACATAGTGTAATAACCCAATCGCAGGCAGACACACCTACACATTACATTGTGCACCTTAGAGGATACAGTGATGATATATCAACTGGAAAGCATCTTAAGAAAAACACAGATATAGTCAAGTATAACAACAAACACAATTTAGTTAAGAAGAAAGTAAAACAATAAATAATACTAGTCCTCCTCTTCCATGTCAAGCTCTTGTATGCAGTAGGTGCTGTGATCCCACCATTCTTCTGACCATGGTTCTAGGAGTATTTCCTACTCTATATCTACTGCATTTTATACAGGAGGAGCCGAAGACGGCACCAGGATCAGGCTGGATGCTGTGCTGAGGAAGATGTCCTGCTCTCAGGGAGCAGAAAGGAAGAGAAGGACTGGTGCATCTTCTACAGATTCTGTCCTGGTTGTCACAGTCTGGGAGGTGAAGCTCAGGGTAGAGGAAGGCAAAGGGGTCAAAACCAGCAAACTGGCTTTCCCCCTTAGGAGATCTAAGAGGGATGACTCTGTAGGAGATTGGAAGATTACAACTACCACATACACAGGCATTGCTTGAATGCTACAGCAACACTCTGGTTTGGATCAGGTTCAAACATGAGATGCATGGCCATTGTCTGTTTGCCCCTGGCTCCATGGGTAGTAGCTGAGTGCTGATGCGTTGCACTGCTGCAGAGGGGAGCTAGATACTGCATCTCAGTTTCAACACCTGCTCTTCACATCCACTATGTATGAGTGCCAGTTTAGAAATAGTAAATCTCTTGATCCATGGACATAGTATAAATTCACATTTCTTTGCATTTTCCTTAATTTCATTCAGAAATGCTTGGTAATATTTATTTTATGTTTTCCCTATTGTTTAAATTGATTCTGCAGAATATTGTTATTGTTGCCATTCAAGTAGAGTATTCTAAATTTCATTGTGAGATAGTCCCTTGCTAGTGTATGACCATAGATAAGTATTTTTGGTTGTAATTTTGTTGGGTTCATTAGTACTAAATGCATTGTATTGGATTCTTAGAGATATTAATGTAACATTCTGGGTAATCAGTCAGTATGTATTTTATCTTTCCTTAGTGCCTGGAAGCCCACAAGTTCTTGAATCTTTTGCCAAACTCATTGTAGAGTCAGCCCACTACTTCCAGGGGTGCTTCCTTCTACATATTCTTTTCCTCTAGTGTACAGGTTTGTGTCCCTGGGTGACCTTGTTCTGCTTGGGAGTCTGTCTTTACTCCAGTGAGATTGGGTTGACCCTCACCAGGACCCTTCTGCACTGGGCTCCCACCATCAGAAATCAGACCAGCATCAGAAATGTACAAACTTCATAAAAGTGGTAGAGTTCAAACCCAGTATTCTATAAAACAAGGCAAAATGTAACTGGTAAATGAGTTATTTTTCTAAATTGACTGTCAGTGATGATTTGGATTTACATGAATATTAGTTAGAAGAGTGGAATGTCTGTGTACCTATTCATCCATCTACCCATTTATTCACTGAATTATTATAAAGTTTCTGTAATTGCTTAGATTAGTGTGCCCTATTATACAGAACTACTAGGCTTTTAATGTATTTTTGTAGGATTGCTCCTCAACTGGCAGTGTTGGTAAATATCTTATTACTTGTTTCCTTTTCTTCCTAATAATCTAAAATATATAAAATTACTATATTATTATGTTTCACAATACAGAAATGATTTGTGTCTTTACTATGCACTGTACTATTTTTCACACTACATAGCCTCAATTTTAAGGCATTCAACCTAAACCAAGAAGTGCAGTAATGAAGGATTAGGTTTCTAAATGAGAAACCACAAAAGCATTCACTCACCGGTGTTGGTAGTTCACACCTGTTATCCTAGCTACTGAGATCTGAGGTTCATGGTTTGACGCCAGCCCAGGCAGAAAAGTCCATGAGAATCTCATCTCCAATTAATCAGCAGAAATCCAGAAATGAAGGTGTGTTTCAAGTGGTAGAGCACCAGCCTTGAGTCCTATTACCAACACACACACACACACACACACACACACACACACACACACACAGAGCAATTCATTCATTTCATTCATGCACTTTACTGACAGAACTCAAAGACCATCAGACTGGTTCCTCTATGGAAGGAGATAAAATGAAAGCACGTGATCCATTGGAAATTTGGGTAGTGTTTTGTTCAGGGTTTGCTGGAGAACAGAAATTAACATCCATCACATAGCTAGAAAATGGTGGAGCCAATATTCAAGTCACCTTCACCATCTTCTTGAAGTTAAATCAAAGGCACTTGGAGGCAGTAGAGTGGTTCAACAACTGGTTTAAATTGGTACAGTCTGTTAAATGCTAAGAATATTGTCACAAATTTGAATACTGGAATAATGTCAGCAAGTGGGACTCGGGCTTCCAAAGTGTAGGAAACACCATCAAGCTGTGTACCGCAAAGCACTACACTAAGTAAAACTAAAATGGAAAGAAACTGTCCCCTAGATGAGAGCCATAGAGAATCTTGTGTCTGGACTAATTGATGCCTTCAAAGCAGCCTGTGGCTGACTTAACTCCCTATGAAGGTTTGAAAGTCACAGCATGACAATGGAAGGGGTCTCAGGACATGTCCTCGGAGAATGGCTCAAATAAAAAAGGATCAGTAATGGAAAGATGAAGCTCTACTTCTGCCTCCTTCCCAAGTCAAAAGAATTAACCTCAGATGGCTTAAGGATTTCAATGAGAATGTAGAAACTGCAGCAATCCTAGCAAGTAGTATGAACTTCTTCAGAGCTCAGGGCAGGGAAGATGTGTTTGTCTTTGAAAAAGATGATATGCAATTCATTAACATTTGGAAGTTTCATTTAATCTTCTTAGCATTTATATCTTCTTAGCATTATTTATTGTAGTGACGTCTTACAAATATGCTTCCCAACATAAAAATTTGTTGTAGCCATTCTCAAGGACCTTAATGACTTTGTCCTCAAGGCTTGTATCATGGTACCATTCTTGGCATTATGAGGCTTGAACTAAGGGCCTAGGGTGCTATCTCTGAGCTGTTTCAAGGTTAGTGCCCCTTTGAGTCACGGCGCCATTTCTGGTTTTCTGGTGGTTAATTGGAGATAATTGTCTCATGGACTTTCCTGCCTGGGCTGGCTTCGAACCATGATCTTCAGATGCCTGCCTCCCTGAGTAGTGAGGATCACAGGTGTGAACCACTGGTAGCCAGCAGAAAAGTTTCTTAAACAAGACAGAAGATATTTAATATTGCAATCTATATTGACTAAATGTGTTCATTGAGAATGGTGCTCATCAAAAGACACCAGAAAGAAGTTGAAAAGGCAATTAGGTCTGTAAGAAGAAATTTATAATGTCTTTACAATTGAAAAAAGAATTTGTAATTGAAGCAGAATATATAAGGGAAGTGAAATATAATGGTACATGCTTGTCTTCCAGCAGTTAGGGGTTGGAGCAGGAGAATTTCAAGTTCCGGACCAGCCTAGGCTATATAGCAAGGCATATACTATAGATGATATATGGGTGTTTACCATATATTGATTTTAAGATATATTTTATATTTTCAAAATTTTTTACAGTGTACAAATATTGTTAATTTTACAAAGGAATAGCCACTAAAATTAAGATTCAAGATCTTTTGTTATAGGCTTTTATTGGGGGTTAGTGATATTAAATCCAAGGCCTTACATGTGCTAAACATAGCACTATATCACTGAGCTACATGTCAATCTGCCTCTTGTAGACACGATTTGTTGAAAACTTGATGTCTAAATTGGGTGAGGAATTCAGTGTATTAATATGTTAAATGACACTTTTTTGATTAAAACAATTCTGGGAACACACACACATTATATTCAATTCTAAAATCAAAATAGTTTGTACAGTACAATGCCATTTGTTCTAGAAGAAATACCAAACAATATTTCTAGAAATACAGAAGAAAATGTGTAAGAATAAGCATAAGGTGACACACTAGCCTCAGGATAAAGATTCCCTGTGGGGAAAGTAAGAGGAAAATGCTTTAGTGATATCTACTTTTTATTTTTATTTTTATTGTTTTGCTTTTGGAGACTGGTTCTTGGCATGTAACCCAGGCTGGCTTCACATACAATTCTCCCCTGAAGCGTCAATGCTGGGATGGTAAGCTTGCATCCATCATCCAACTATTTAAAGAAGAGGGAATTGAGGCAAAGGGGGGAGGCGATGTCCACATCTTAAACTGTTTCATGATTGTTTCAAATGTGTGACATCTTTATTGAGTTGAGAAAAAAAACTGTTTTGGTTTGTTTCTGGAGCTGAGTGTTGTCTGTAAGCTCTCATGCTCAAGGCTAGTGCTCTACCACAGCTCCACTTCTGGCTTTTTGGTGGCTAATTGGAGATAGGAATCTCACAATGCTCTGGCCAGAGGGGTTTTGTCAAGAGGAACCCGAGGGGGAATTGACCTGAATGAGAGACAAACCAGACACAAGGAAGGAGACCAAGACAGGATTCTGATCAAGATCTCAAATTTTATTTTTACACAGCAGCTTATGTAGTGATTAGCATGGGGGTAACTGACGTGAGCAGAGCTGTTGGGGGTGCTAGGTTCCTAAACCACAAAATGTACAAGAAGGTTATGGGTGTGTGATTTTCAATGAAGGGTAGGATGTACCGCCAAACAGGATATCAGCACTGCCCAACCTGCTTGGATGAGGTATCACAGGCACCAGTCATTCTGTTCAATTAAGCCCTATAGATTTTTCATGTTACAATATGACAGCCATTTGGTTCACCGGCATCACAGGGACTTTCCTGCTTGGGTTGTATTTGACCCTTGATCTTCAGACCTCAGCCTCCTGAGCAGCGAACATGACAGGTGCGTGAGCCACCAGCACCCAACTTTGAAAATCTAGACGCAAAATTAAGAATATCAGGGAGCAACATATAGTGATGTTAAATGTCTTAGGATGGTGGAAACAACATGGGTCTAACTTTTTGTATGGTCAGTGGCCACTTGTGACATCTCGTTGGGCAAAAAAAACTTGATTAAAAACTTGACTCTATGTTTTGTTTTTTGCCAGTCCTGGGCCTTGGACTCAGGGCCTGAGCACTGTCCCTGGCTTCATTTTGCTCAAGGCTAGCACTCTGCCACTTGAGCCACAGCACCACTTCTGACTGTTTGCTATATATGTGGTGCTGGGGAGTCGAACCAAGGGCTTCATGTATAAGAGGCAAAGACGCTTGCCACTAGGCCATATTCCCAGCCCTGATGAGAAACACTTGACTAATTTCAAAATGGTAACCATCTGGAGAGGCAGAACCAGGACAGGAGAGGGGAGGAAATTGTAGGCTCGTGGGGCCTGCTCTGGGCCTCATCTACCTACCTGTGCTTGGAAGGTGACTGGAAACCCTTATCCTAGGCACTGAAGAGGATTCCAAATAATAATAATAATAATAGTAATAATAATAATAATAATTTCTCCACAGGCTGAAGTAGAATCAGCTTTTCTCTGTGGACGCTGACGTGCAGGGGCAGAGGCCCTGAGGCTGGAATTCTGGGGCTGGGATGACCCCTCCGAGGCTCTGGGCCCCCGGGCACCCCTACCCTCCCCCCAGAGCCCACATCCAGTTCAGGGGAGAAGCGGAAGTGACCGGGCACCGGAAGTGACCATGGCCCTGGGGGCTCCTAGGGGCGCCGCCCACGGGGCGGGGCCGGGGCCTCCTCAAGAGCCGGGCCTGGCGGAAGCCGCCCCAGCCTTTGCAGCCGGGCCTCCGGGCCATGGATCCTCTAGGCCTTGGGTCCGCTAGGGCCGAACCCATGGGGCCGGATGCGGCCGGACAGGGCGGGCAGCAGCCGTCCTCCCCCCAGGAGAGGCCGCGTGGGGCCCCGCGTCTGCGCCCCCAGGTTCGCGTCCGGCCGTGGTGGTTTCCGGTGGAGGACATGAGCCGCCCTCTGGGGTTCTACCTGGAGGCCTGGCTGGCAGATCAGATCTTCGGGGAGCGGCCAGGGCGGGCGAGGCCGCTGGGTCAGGCCCCCCACCCCCCACCGCCCCCCCAGCCCCCAGGGCGGCCCGGCCCTGGCCAGCCCTTCCCCCTGACCCCTGGCCCGACTCGTCCAGGTCCCCACCAAGCCGTGGTCTCCCAGCTGGCATGGCGGAGTCGGGCCTTGGTGCACGTGAGCAAGGTGGCCCGCGGCACCGTGGCTGAGGTCTCCATCTTGGGACGGCCTGCGGGGCAGAATCGCGTGAAGAGCTTTCTCCTGAGCCTCGCAGCCCGGGGCGCAGAGCTCCAGGACCGGCCAGGTGAGGGGCTTGGAGAGGCCCCCGGGGCCCTGGGGTCTGCTCACCCCCTCCGGCCGCCCCTTCGCCTGCGCACAGCGGTTTGCACTTCCTAAGCACTAGGAAGCTGCAGCGCCTCTGGGGCCGTCAGCAGGGTGGGGAAGGAGGGGAGGTTGGACACTCTGGGCGCAGCTGGGCCCACTCAGCCTGAGCTGGGCCACAGGGGGATTCCCAGGGCCAGGCCGTGGTGGAGGTGTGAGCACCCCGTGCTGGGATTTGAACCAGGGCCCCGTGGCTTCCCTTCGTTTTATTTTTCCCCTCAAGGCTAGCATTCTACCACTTAAGCAACAGCTCCACTTGTGGCTTATTGGGGGTTAATTCAGCTGAGAGTCTCTCAAACTTTCCTGCCCAGGCTGGCTTTGAACCTCGGTCCCCAGCTCTCAGCCTCCTGGGCAGCTAAGGGTTACAAGTGTGAGCCACTAGGGCCTGGCACAGGCCCAATCTTTAAAGCTATGTTGCAGATATCCATTCCTTTCTCCAACCACAGAACGTTTTCTCCTTGTGGATGATTGGTATCCATTGCTTCTCTTCCAGCTGAGAAGATGCCTCAACCTGAAGAGTTCTTGAAGAGCCCTAAGTCAGGCGCAGACACTCCCCAGCATCCTGCTTAGACCGTCTAATTGTCAGGAGTGTTCTGTGGACAGCCTTGCTCCTGCTATTGGAGACAAACAAGTATTCTGAAGTTGCTGCATTTGGGGTTTATGTGTGTGTGTGTGTGTGTGTAACTTCAGGGATATGAGAACTATTTGAATAAATAAACTTTGGGGCAGCTGGCATACAAAGACTTTTTTTGAGCACATAAAATAAATACATAAACCATATCGCGAGGTGAGGAGTGAGTAGAAGCCTGATAGTGATATTTTCTTCCCTTTACATATTAAAAAGTATGAGTAGGTTTACAAAGAGGTTTCAATTCAACAGATGAGTGCATGGCTACAGTACATCTTTAGTTCCTCCCATTTTTGTGGTCAGAGGCAAGTCCTCAAATACAGGGGCATGGAAGTGATTGATGTTTTTTTGTGGTAATTGTTTGAGGTGGGGTCGTTTTTTGTTGTCTAGGCTGACAGACCACCCCAACTCTTGGGCATAAGCAGTCCTCCTACCTTAGCTCTCTCAGTCACTGAGACTACAAATTGGAGGTTTTGTCATCACTCTTTTGTGAGGAAACAAATTGTGTAAACCCCATAATTGGCTTGCAGACATGAAGATGAGTAAGAACCCACCTGAGAGCTTGTGGAAGCACAAATTTCATAGGCTCTTTCTCCAGATTCTGATTCTGTGCATTGTGAAAGGCTCATAATGTGCATTTCTAACAAGCACAGGATGTCAAAGTGACCTTCTGAGGCTCTCACCTGGAAGCTGTTGCTGGACAGGGCAGAGCTCCGGGTGGGCCTCTCCCACTTGTGCATGGGGAGCTGTCCAGCGT
Source organism: Perognathus longimembris pacificus (assembly GCF_023159225.1). NCBI lineage: Eukaryota > Metazoa > Chordata > Mammalia > Rodentia > Heteromyidae > Perognathus > Perognathus longimembris. The sequence goes on from NW_025956535.1 coordinate 36,251, forward strand.
TCTGGATGGGCCCTTATAACGCTGGGTGAAAATGAGTCCTGCTTTGCTGTCAGCTGTATTGGTTTTCTGTGATGTCACAGAGGTGTTTGTGGCAGGCGGGGCAGCTGGCCAATTATAATCACACCTCAATGACCCGTCTATCTACAAGATGGGTCCTGCGCTTGGGCTGCCACTTAGGGAACTGGAATTCCTAGGTGAGAAAGTGCCAAGAGCTCTTGGGTTTTAGAGAAAGTCGAGGTTGGTTGGAATCATGCAGTTCCCTCTCCTTGGCAGTAAGGGGAGCTAGACTTTCATAGGATTTTACATTCATACAAGTCTTTAAATTGTGAGTCTTGGGTTACACAGGATGTTAACTATTACCTACCTTTTCTTTAATGTCCTCATTTTTGCAACTTCTTGTCTATTTTGTTTTTCATAGGATAGACTTCTTAACTACATCGAATATTTTTCTGGTGTCCCCAGAAACCCGGGGCTTGTCCCTGAGCTTCATTTGCTCAAAGCTAGTGCACTCCCACTTGTGCCACAGTGCCACTTCTGGCCTTTTCTGTTTATGTGGAATTGTAATCAGGGCTTCATGCATGCAAGGCAAGCACTCTACCACTAAGCCACATTCCCAGCTCTCTGTGTTCCTTTTGACCCACTTGACAATATCACACTTACATAGGCTAAGGATACTTCCTTTGTTCTAGGTTTCAGACCCCAGGGACTCATACGATACATATTGGTCCTGCATGGAGCACCTAAACTGAATGGTTCCTGCAAAACTAATGTATTCAACTCAAACCTAGGACAGCAGTGTGAGGGTGGGTGAGATTTGAGCCAAAATCTAAGCGGATCTCTCCTGTACTTTCCCATTTGCTTTGTGGTTTTTCTCCCCAGCGGACTGAAGCTTGGCTGTCATCATGGAGGGATTGTTTATGTGGTCCTGTAGAGTGAAGTGAAGGTCTCCCAGTGTTCCACCATGTGAGCCACACTGCCAGCCCTTTTGTTTTGGTTCTTTGCTTGGGTTGGCCTGGAACTGGGGGTCCTCAGTGTGTCCACTTCCCAAGTTGCTGGTATTGCCACCGTGTGCCACCATTTCCAGCTGCATTTTCTTTAAAGAGGAATTAGCATTTTTATTTGTGATAAATCTGTAGTATTGAGGTTCAGGAATGTATATTTTGAACCCATTGTGTCGACAGAAATATTTACTAGTGCAAAGTCTAATATAAAGTAGTATTGATATTTTTTCCCTGATGACGAACATACCTAAGGTTCTGCGCATACGAGGCAAGAGCTTTAATACTGAGCTACGAAGCTACACTACTAGTCTATGCTCACTTTTTTTTTTGGCCAGTCCTGGGTCTTGGAATCAGGGCCTGAGCACTGTCCCTGTCTTCTTTTTGCTCAAGGCTAGCACTCTGCCACTTGAGCCACAGCGCCCCTTCTGGCCGTTTCCTGTATATGTGGTGCTGGGAAATTGAACCCAGGGCTTCATGTATAGGAGTCAAGCACTCTTACCACTAGGCCATATCCCCAGCTCCTATGCTCACTTTTTAATAAACAAAATAACAAGAATTATAACAGGAATTGCTTATAAATACTTCTACTTACATACCTTCAAGCAGTTTTGATTACTCTATTTTTTTTCCAAATGTAGTCACATTTAGCAGATGTGTTACATTCATTCATGATAAAAACACTAGCATCCCTAATAATTATGAGCTATTATTCATAATTTTTACCTGGGCAAATGAGTAGGTGCACTTCTGAGGTCTGTAACTTTTTTAGAGTTCTTAAAACATTAATTACCACCACAGTCTGCTTCCAGTAATAGACCTAAAGTATTTATGGGGACCAGAAGCATTGAGTTGGATAAACAACCTTTTTACAAATGCAAATCAGTGTTGTTGAACTCTGGGTCAAAGATTAGGTTTTTAATGATATTAACAGTATGGCATTGAGAAACAAAAGCTTGTACATGATAAGTATTTTAATGAAAAAAATCAGTTCTGCTAGGTTATTCTACATTTATGTATCCAAGATTTATATTTCATTCCTTTCATGTCACTGAAAAGTATCTGCGGGCCTTTTGATTTGAAGTAGATGTATGAAGTAGTATTGTTCTTCCCAAACTTGAAATTACTTATTTTTGTTTTTTCAAAGAAGCGGGTTTGTGTTTGGAAACTATCTATGCTATCTGCACTGCCTCTGACTTAAGATTTTAGTTTAGAATAAGGAAAATAGCTACCTCCGTTTCCCTAAGAATAAAGACCTATTTTACAAAATAAATAAAAATAAGAAGGCAGCCTACTTATGAAAGGGTTTATGAAACAACAGAAAGGAGGCAACCATTCAGCCAGCAGCTACAGAAGTAAATATTACCAATACTCCTAACTCCCCACCACACACATGCCCACTATTGGGAGTTCTCTGAAATAAGTCACTATTTACTCCTGGGTCTTACTTCTTTCACCTAACTTTGATATTTAGTCCTGTTGTCCTCTAAACATAATTCCTTTGTATGTTCCTCTCAGTCTTCTGTTGTATATGGTGGTCATTTCCTGTTTGGGCCTATGCTGAACAGTGTTACTATGAAGGTCTAATACGCCATTTGTTGCATTGTAGAACTAAGGTTAGCATTCCTAGGGCACACGGTATGCATGAATTAAAACCATCAAGGTGAAGGATCTGTGTAAGGATGCAAAGAGTGCAGCTCTAGAGCATGTCCATCAGGCCTGAAATGCCCTCCTGTCCCTTTGCCCATGTTTTCTTCCAACTCAGACTGCTCAATATACGAAGAAAACTAATCTGCTTCAAATCCTTCCTCAGATCTCAGCCTCCGGAGGAGCAAAGATTCCAGGCTTGAGCCACAAGCAACTGGCTGTGTTTTGTTTTTGCCTCAATCATTTAAATCCCCTGTCCCAGCTGCTCAGTGCTGAGATTTCAGCATGCCCCACTAGGTTGGGTTTAGTACTTCTCAAGGTCTGAATAGTCTTCTTAATCTGGTAAGATTTCCTGCATTTATTAGAATCATCTGCTTCTGGAGGAATTTCTTTGTAATAATTTCAAATAATTTTATACCACTTAGAAGGGAGAATGTGGAAGGGATTTGGAGAAGAATGTGCAGCTATAAGAAACCTAAAAAAAGTAAGGGATGGTGGTGTCATGGCCGAGCTCCAGGGGCTCATGCACATAATTCTGGCTGCTCAGAAGAGGGCGCTCTGAGAATGGAGGTCTGAAGCCAGGCTGGGTACATATGAGACTCTTATCCCCGACTAACCAGGGAAAAGCTGCAATTGAGGGCAAGGCCCAGGTGAGTGCTCAGACCCCAAGATGAACACCCAGCAGTGTCCACTTACAAAAAAATATAACACACCTTGTCTTTTTGTAACTCAACTTAATCTTCAACCAGTAGAGGGGGCCCAGCACCTCATTAAATATTCTGAACTTTTAGCCAGGAGGCGCTGGTGAGATGAGGCAGCCAGGGCAGAGCAGGTGGCATAAGGCTGTTACCTAGTGTTCATTCATTGTTGTCACAAGCAAACACACCACTCCCTTGACACCGATTTCCTAAGGCACCCAGGCTGGAGCAGGGAGTTGCCCATCTCTAACTCAGGAATCCAATCTCTAGCTCTGCCTGTTCTCCCAGGCTCACCAGTGCTCTGATCACCTCCCAGTTCACTCACAGCCTAAGGCATTTTTATGTGAGCTTAATGGAGTACTGAGGATTGAACTCGGAGGCTTACATCCTTTGCTTCTTGAACTCGCTTCATGCCTCCATCTTAGCCTTCTGAGTGGCTTGCATGAGCCACTGGTGCCCAGATGAATAGATTTTAAGAGAAAAATATAATGTAATAGAATAATAATAATAGAAATAATTTCCAGGCTGAGCAGAGACCAGTACTGAAGGAGAAGAATGACCAGCAGTGCTTTCCCCCTGTGTTGGGGTCAGCTGTGCCTTTAAGGGGCCACAGCTGACCTTGGCCTGTCCCTTCCCTTCCTGCCTTTGTCATGAAGAGAAGGCACTGCTCCTGGGGCAGCACGTGTGTAATGGAGGACACCCCAGAAACCCAATCCTTGGGGGGCTGGGCCTCTGCCCCCCAAAGGAGGTCCCCTGACATCACTTGATGGACAGCCCTCTGTGACCAATCTGCAATCCCTGTCTTGTGCCCCCCCTGGGGGGTATATCTGGGGGGCTCCTCATTTGAATAAACAGAAGCCCTAGAGGTTTTCTCCGAGATCTCACACGCTCATGTCTTCCTTGGGCTGGTGAGCATGGAGGTCTCACACCCACACGCAACCCAAGGCTAAACCCGGACCTCACTCCCGCGTTCGATACCCTCCTGGCCAGTGGGACATAAGAGAGTAGGTATGGACCCACCACAGAATAGATAGGTAAGCGTAGGACCCTTCCCCACATGTTGGGGAGTGATAGAGCTAAGCCCAGCAAATTTACAACCCCAACACCCCTGTATTAGGGTTCTCCTCTTAAAAGATGGAAATCTACCTTAGTGGATAGCTCATGAGGATTCCCGGCCCTGGTTCAACCCTCTAGATATAGTCTTTGGAAGATCATTGAGGTGTGTATAGCCCTGCTGCCCCAAATGTGATCACTGACTAGCAGCCTGGGCAGACCTGGGAAGCTGTTGAAATGTAGCCTTAGGCCTGCCTGAGATCTATTGAAACAGTGCTGTCACAAGATGCCACGTGATTCTTTTGTGGTGTGTGTGAGACAGTACTAAATTTTGAATTCAGGACAGTCCCTTGCACTTTGGCTTGGCATTTTCATTCATCATGGTCGCTCTCCAATGCGAGCCACACCTCCACTTCTTGCTTTTTCTTCATTAATTGGAGGTGAGATTTTCTTTGATTTATCTGCCTAGGCTGGCATTGCTTTGATCCTTATAGCTCAGCATCTTGAATAGCTAGGGTTATAGGTGTGAGCACTCTTTCTTGGCACTCTCCTGCCTAAGTGTTCTTTTATTTATTTAGTTTGAGATTTTTTTTTACCAGTTCTGGGGCTTGAACTCAGGGCCTGAGCACTGTCCCTTGCTTCTTTTGCTCAAGGCTAGCACTCTATGTCTTGAGCCACAGTGCCACTTCTGGCTTTTTCTGTGTGTGCAGTGCTGAGGAATGGAACCCAGGGCTTCATGCATGCTAGGCAAGCACTCTACCACAAAGCCACATTCCCAGCCCCTAGTTTGAGAATTTCTTTTAATGTTTAGAAAGGATTATTTGAAACCTCAGTTAACAGCAAATTCTGTTAGGAGTATAAGTTGGTGCTTTACTTTTTTGTTGTTGTTGTTGTTGGTCATGGAGGTTGAACTCTGAGCCTGGGTGCTGTCCCTGAGCTCTTCAGCTCCACTTCCATTGCTTTATTTTTAAACAATGACTTATATAAAGCACCAACCAAAACATGGACACAGATTTTTCACAAGTTTAATATAGAATCAAATAGTCTCCCTCCTCACCTTCATGATTAAGGGAGAGTTTGGAAAAGAAATAAAAATTCTGTCTTCTCACTTCTGGGCATCTCCTCCTTTAGAAAGGAAATGCTCCCTAGTATGGTTCATGAGCCAGAAGATTTTCACTGATTCAGTGCATTATGAAAGTGGAAGTTGGCAAAATATGCTAACAAACTTGGATGTAATAGTGTCCACTGACATACAATGAAAGTTAAGATATCAATAAATAAGTTGTAAAATAGCTAGAGTACAAAAAACCCCAGTCTCTGTCCCCCAAATTTGAATACATGCACAGCCAGGTCTCAGGGTACAGAACCTGTGAAGAAGCAGAGCTTAGACAACATCAGGGAACCAGACAGAGCATGTCCTTGATCTAAAGTAACCTGGTGGCTGGGCTGTCTACATAGTAGGACGTTGGGGACAGGGAAAGTTCATGCTGGATAATAAAGTTAAGAGGAATGGAAACAAAGACTAGAGGCTCACAGCTGTAACGTTAGCTGCTCAGGAGGCTGAAAACCAACATGAGCAGGAACATTGATAAGATTTTTATCTCCAATTGACCACCAAACTGTCGGAAGTGGAGGTGCAGCTCAAATAGCAAAGTGCCGGGCCACAGTAAAAAAGCTAAGGGTTCTCTAGCCCTCAGTTCAAGACCCAGTGCTGGGCTGGGAATGCGGCTTAGCAGTAGAGTGCTTGCCTAGCATGCATGAAGCCCTGGGTTTGATTCTTCAGCACCACATAAACAGAAAAAGTCAGAAGTGGCTCTGTGGCTCAAGTGGTAGAGTGCTAGCCTTGAGTAAAAGAAGCAAGGGACAGTGCTCAGTTCAAGCCCGAGGACTGGCAACACACACACACACACACACACACACACACACACACACACACACACACACTATAAAAAGACCAAATGCTGCCAGAAAAACTCACAAAGTAGGAGCTGGTGGCTTACACTTGAAATCATAGCTAGAGGCTGCAGAGATCTGAGGTTCCTGGTTTGAAGATAGCCCAGGAGAGAAGAGCCCATGAGTGTACCTGTGTCCTTCCGTTCATGAAAATATGCTTCTCAAAAAAACATATTGTGGGGGCTTTCCTAGTGGTAGAGTGTTTGCCTCACATACATGAAGCCGTGCGTTCCATTCCTCAGCACCACAGATATAGAAAAAGCCAGAAGTGGCTCTGTGGCTCAAGTGATAGAGTGCTAGCCTTGAGCAAAAGAAGCAAGGACAGTGCTCAGGCCCTGAGTCCAAGCCCCAGGACTGGCAAAAGTAAAACAAAATAAAGGAAGACAAACACCAAAACCAAACCATTTTGTATTACTCAGGAGGCTGATTTCTGAGGATTGTGGCTCAAAGTCAGTCTGGGCAAGAATATCTTTGAGAGCCTTATCTCCAATTAATTACTAGAAAACCAGAAGTGCCGCTGTGGCTCAAAGTAGTAGAGTGCTAGCTTTGAGAGAAAGCTCAGGGACAGCACCCAAGCCTTGAGTTCAAACCCCATGACAGAAAACCCAACAAAAAACCCAAATGGCACACACAGAGCAAGTAAAAGTTAGGCTAATCCCTGCAAGCTAATTAGAGTACATGTTCTTAGTTTAAGTTGTTTTCCACATTACATGATTTCTAATTAGTTTACCACTTTAAGTGGTTTATAAGTGGTTTTCACTGTAGTGGCAATCTGAGATTTGTTTTTATTTCTTTTCTTGCCAGTCTGCTGGGGCTTGAGCTCAGGGCCTGGGTGCTGTCCCTGTGCATTTTCCGCTGAAGGCTAGCACTCTACCACTTTGAGCCACAGGGACACTTCTAGCTTTCTGGTTGTTGACTGGAGATGAGTCTTAAGGACTTTCCTGCCTGGGCTGGTTTCAAACTGTGATCTTAGATCTCATCCTCCTGAGTAGCTAGGGTTACAGGCCTGAGCCACCAGTGCCCGACTTACAATCTGAGATTTCTTGAGAGGTGGTGTTTTCCGGGAAGTTGGGTGTAATTACAGGAAAAACGTATATGGTAGATAAGGTTGTCAAAACAAGAGAGACCACCACAGAGGCATTACACATGACAGAGTTTATTTATTGCATATTATTAAATAATTAGATACTAAGATGGGAACACTTCTTCCTATTTAGGAGTCATCTCTCAGGCATATGCCTAGACGCCCTGAGAGAGACAAGCTGGCCACAACTCCAGCCTGCATGCTCTCTTCTATGTGGTTCTCAGCTTCCCAGGGAAGTCATTCTTCATGAGAAAACTGACTGCATGGAACCCCAGGAGCTTGGACCTCTGGACTTGAGGAAGACTGAGCACCGTCCAGAGAGAAGGGATCACTGAGGAGTAGGGTGTCAGGACGAACAATGGAAGCCAAGGCCAAGTCCTCCGTGGTGAGGGGCTGGCTCCCGACATAGTGCAGCATTTCCAGATATGGGGAGAGAGAGGAGAGGGAACGCTCCGTGAGCTGTGACCCCAGCCAAGAGGCCTGTGGGGACGTGGAGGTGGGGTAGGGTTCCCCCAGCCTGTCCCCCCTGGGGGGCCCTTCGGCACCTCCCCACTCCGCCCCCCACCCTCGCTGACTTCATCCCACGCCGTGGGGGCTTTGGGCTCTGGTGCCGTGGATTCCCCAGCACGGGAAGGGGTGTGCACGAGTGGAAGCGGCCTTGCAGGAGCCCCAGGCCTGCGCACAAGCCTCCCCCCGTCACAGATGCCTACCTTCGGCTTGCAAGGGGGCGTCCTGGTGCCCCACAGACCACGCCATGTTGAGGAGCCACTGCCTGGCCCTGGGGGGCCCCACCACCCTGACTCGCGTGTGGCCCGCGGCTGTGAAGCAGGGCTCCAGCTGGAGGAGGGTGTGGCTGTGCTCCTCCGTGCGGCGCAGGAACGCGTCCCCTAGGCCTGGGGACACAAGACGGGAAGCCCTGAGAACCCGCAGGGCACACGGGGCCCCGAGGGCGCGGGCCAGGCCAGGCACCCAGGGGCCCGGGGCAGATGGGAGCGCGGGAGGACGGCAGGACGGGGTGCAGTGCCGCGTACACGCGAACACGCGTGTCTGCTGCTCTTCCGTCAGGTAAAACACCAAGGGAGCGTCGAAGTTCTCGGCACAGGTCCACCAGGCCCCCTGTTGTGCCAAGTCCCAAGACCACCACCAAGAAGACGACCGAGACTCCGACATTCCGACATGCAATAGCAAGCAAGGCTTCATTCAAGCGGGGCCGTGGCCCGGGCCTTGTCCTACCCACCGACACAGCGGAGGTTAGGAGGCAGTCTCGAGCTGTGATAATACAGATCTTATAAAGGCCAAAGCAAGATTACGGTACAAATCTGATTGGCTCAGGGCTCGAGGTATTCTAGGGGCGGTTAGATTTAAGCATTCCCAGTCCTTAGAGTTCTCAACCAGCTGGGCCCTAATAGGCTTGTGCTGGGTTTGCTCACAGGGCCTACTTATCTCAGGTTCACGTGGTAAAGTGGGGTTCGCATGGTAAAGTGGGGCCCACGTGGTAATGTTGGGCCTGACTTCAAAGTCAGGCACTTCACCCATGCTGCACGCCCGGGCGCCTCGCCCTCTTCCGGCTCTACTGGGCGCCCAGCAAGCCCAGAGCCATGGTGAAGAGCAGGAAGGGGTGAGCCCTGGGGTCCCTTCATCTTCACACACTGGGACAGGCCTCCCTTCCCCACCCTGTCCCACCCTAGAGAGGGTGAACCCGCCCTGAATCCCTGTGGGAAAAGCCACCCATCCAGGCCGAAGCCAATCTCCAAACCCTTCACAGAATCCTTCCGCCAGAAGCTGGGAACCCAGGCCATGGTTGCCTTTCTAGCCCTGGAGTCCAAACTCCCCTTGTCTCTAGTTTCAAGTACTGCCAGCACAGATCTACTGAGAATGTGCTGGAGCAAGAAGGTTCGGGAATTGTCTCCCAGGGCTTTGGTGTTGTGTGTGTGTGTGTGTGTTTGTTTTTGCCAGTCCTGAGGCTTGGGACTCAGGGCCTGAGCACTGTCCCTGGCTTCTTTATGCTCGAGGCTAGCACTCTGCCTCTTGAGCCACAGCAACACTTCTGCCCTTTTCTTTTTGTGTGCTACTGAGGAATGGAACCCAGGGTTTCATGCATGCTAGGTGAACACTCTACCACTAAGCCCCATTCTCAGCCCCAATTATGGCAATTTCTATAGCCAGAGTTTACAGGATATCACCCACTCTAATAAAACTACAAATAAATACAATACAAAATAAAAGCAAGAGCTAGAGAAACAGACACAAGGATGTTATACTGTTGTATAGGTGGAGATAGACTACAAAGTATTTTAAAAGATGAAATTTTCTCAGAGGATCTTGAAGTCTGACTTTGGCCCCACCAGGCCCCAGTGGGGCTCAAAAACCTGACAATAAAAGCAATTTTTAAGAACATGGTCCAATTAATTAGAAATTCTATTGTGCATGGGACAGACCAGTGGCTCACACCTATAATCCCATCTCTGAATGCTGAGACCTGGAAGATAGCAGTTGGAAACAGCAAAAGGACAGACTAGAAGCCTGGCTCGAGTGGTAGACTGTCAGCCAGAAGTGAGCAAGGCAAGCAAAACCTCAAGACTCTGAGTTCAAGCCCTGTACTGGCACAAACATATAAAAAAATCAATGTTACTTCTTTTCATGGTGGTTTGTGTCCATAATTTCATCAATCCAGAAACTTGAGGCAGAAATGTGAAGGTTTGAGGCCAGATTTCTAAGAGACACAAACTTTAAACAAGATTAAAAATGAAAAAGAGCTGGGGATATGGCTCAAGATCTAGGGCTAGACTAGCTCTGGCCTTGTTGGGTCCCCAGTGTATGAAGAAAAGGAGTAAGACACCATGTGCTGTCATTCGCCTTATCTGAAGATTCTGGTTTGGATCTCCTTCCAAGCATGGTTTGTCTCAGGACCATACTTAAGAAAACTCTGTTCATGGTGTCTTCATTGAGCCTTGCCCAGCTTTCCCTCTAACTTAGAAATTTGTGTTTGTACAAAAGGTCTGATCTCCAACCCAAGTTCTAACCATGCAGGGACAACAGTCATTTTCAGATCTTGAACATTTGACAGTTGGAGAGGATTTTGAGTTTCAGAATGCTTTCTTTCTCTCTAGTTTTTGTATATATTTGCCTGGGGAGTGAGAATTGTTTTTGTTTATGGAAAAAGTATTTTGGAAATGCCCTTAGGCCACAGGTGGAACATAAGCCCCAGAGGACTGAAGAGTCCTTTGAAGCCACATGCGGACACACCCTTTAAACCCGTCTACTCTAGAGGCTGAGAGCTGAAGGACCATGGTTGAAAGCAACTCAGACAATAAAGCTCTGCGACACCATTTCCAATGAATCATTACACAGCATGGATGGAGGCTTGGTTCAACTAGATCAACAGCAGGCGTGCAAGGCAGCCAAGCACGTGTGAAGCCCTGAGTTCAAGCCCCAAACTGCCAAAAAACCCACCAAGTACCATCATAACAATATCAATAACAATAGCAATGATACATTTAACTGCTTAGACCCAGAATAACCATGAAGCATCTTGATCATCTGAACTTTGAATGTTCTTCACTAACGGCCTCAGTCCTTGTGGGCCACAGTGAGCAACGCAGGAACACCTTGAGAAGCGATCACTGCGGCAACTGAGTGCGTTATTCGACTTGTTCTCACAGTCATGATTAACGGAGTCAGCTCCTCAGGCCTCAGAGCTGCACTTGGAAGGCATCTCCACTTTTCAATACAGATACCACCATAGATAACTGCAAGGCTCTGCAAGTTCTATAAATCCTCATCACTTTGAATCAATTCACCAGAGGTCAGGGCAACTTTCGCTTTTTCCCAAGTTTTCTAAACTACACCAACCCAAGTGCATTCCTGCTGATGATGTAAATACATGCTTTTTCAGATTATGTGGCTTACAGCCTGATTTAACTTGAGAGAAGTTATATTCTGGTGGCCAATTCAATCTGTGATAGCATAGAATATCGAATAAACTCTAAACTATTAAAAAGCAACAATTCACCAGTGAGCACTTGACTTCTCCAATGCTACTTCACGTCCATGAGGGAGGAAGCCTGGCCCAGAGAGAGGGGGAGCACAGGACAAGCCTGAAAAGTCTGCAGAGGATGGGAGATAGCACAAGGGACCCCTACTGAATATGTGCTTACACCCTCATTTTTCAAAGAGAATTCAAAGTGAATGGGTACTGCATGGGCGATTGGCTGAAACCAGTCCTGGGGCTTGAACTCAGGGCTTGAGCACTGTCCCTGGCTTCTTTTTGCTCAAGGCAATCATGCTATGTTCAAAAGTAGACAAGAGTGATTCCATCAAGCTAGCAATTTGGGGGTGGGATGGTACTTGGTTTGGACCTGGTGCCAGTACTTACGGGGCAGGTGTGTAACTGACACACCTCCAGCTGTTTATGTGCTAGCTACATTTCAGAAATGGGCTTTGGTTCCAGCCATGCAGCTGGACCTGACTCCCATCACATGGATGGGTCACATGGAGTCCTTTGGTTCATAGGGCGTCTCCCCCATTCTGCCTGGGCTGCCATTGAACTGCCATCCTCCCAATGTCAGCTCCCAGAGGAAGAAGGACTAACAGGAATCGGCCACTGGTGCCAGCATCCTATTTTAAGTTAACAGACTGAAGATGAATCTCAATAAGCGATGCAAACAAAGCTTGAGTGGTCTTTTTCATTCCTAATAGGTGTTTTGGGCCAGGAAGTAGGGGACACTGTGGGGGTCCCCCCAGGCTGGCCTGCCTCGCCCTGCTCTGACCTCACAAGGACCCCTGTGATGGAATGGGCCAGAGGACAGAAGGAAGAGGCCCGGGGCAGCATTGAGTCCACACAGCAGGAGGCTGTTGGGCGGTGGCCTGCAGGACGGGCGGGCGCAGCTAGCTGCTTTGCAGGTGCTGTGGTGCTGGTGGTTTGCTCTCCCAGTTTTGCCCTTTGTGGGTTCGTGTCTTCCATCCTTTGCTGTTTTGCTGGTTGTCCTGTTTGTTTTCACAGCTTTTCCAGGTGAGCTGGTGCCTTTCCCTCTCCTCCCTTCCCCTCTTGGGGCTCCTGGCGAGCACTGCTCCCCAATGCCTCCCGCCAGCGCCAGCGAGGAGGAGCGCGCTGGGCTGGGCGCCCGGGCCTGCGGCGCCTCGGAGAAGGAGCTGCTCAGGGCGCAGTACAGAGTCCTCGGGGACATCGGCGAGGGCGGCTTCTCGGAGGTGAAGCTCGCCCAGCACCTTGTCACCCACACCCTGGTGGCCGTCAAGATCATCCCCAAGGCCACGAACAGCCAGCTCATCCACACCGAGATCGACCTCCTGAGCTGCGTGCAGCACCCCAACGTGATCAAGCTGTACGAGGTGGTGGACACCGCGGACGCCGTGTGCCTGGTCCTGGAGCACGCGGAGGGCGGCGACCTCCTGGATTTGATGCAGACCGTCGGCTGCCTGTGGGAGGACGAGGCCCGCGGCGTCTTCCGCCAGGTGCTGCGCGCCGTGAGCCACTGCCACGAGCTGGGCATCGTGCACGGCGACCTGAAGCCGCAGAACGTCCTCCTGGACGCCGACGGCAACGCCAAGCTCTGTGATTTTGGCTTGGGCGCCCGGGTGCGGGCGGGCCAGAAACTGCTGGCGGCGGGGGGCACCCTGCCCTTCTGCGCCCCGGAGCTGCTGCGGCCCGGCGGCTACGACGGCCCCAAGGCGGACGTGTGGAGCCTGGGCGTGCTGCTCTACGCCGCGGTGGTGGGGCGCTGCCCGTTCCGGGGCGACACGCCGGCGCAGGTGGAGACGGCCATGCTGGGGGGCGAGCTCGGCTTCCCCGCGCACGTCTCCAGCGACTTCCGGGACCTGCTGGGCGCCATGGTGGCCGCCGACCCCGCGCGCAGGCCCTCGCTGGGGCGCGTGCTGGAGCACCCCTGGCTGCAGCAGGGGCCGCGGGAGCCGCCGGCGCCGCCCGGCCTCCCCCCGCGCCCCGACAGCTCCATCCTGGAAGCCATGGCCGCCCTGGGCTACGACCCCCAGCAGGTGCGCGAGGCCCTGAGCGCCAAGAGCTACAACGGGCTCATGGGCGCCTACCTCATGCTGGAGCAGCGCAAGTCCGAGCGCGGGGAGCGGGGAGGCCTCGCGAGGAGCCCGCGCCCCTCCGTGGCGCCCGGCGGGCCCTGGTCCTCGCGCGTCCCCTCCGCCGGAGCCAGCGCGCCTGCCCTGCAGCCGCCCCCCTTCCCGGGGAAGGACGCGCGGGGCAGCGCGCGCACCCTCTACTTGGCCCCGTCCATCCGCCTGCTGCCCAGGGCGTCCCCGCCCCGCCCGGCCCCCGCCCCCGGCGCCCTGCGGGACGCGGAGGACGGCGGGCGTCACGCGGGCCCCGCCGCGCCCCCGGCCTCGGCCCCCGCGGCTTGGAGCGGGCGGCTGCGGAGCCGGCTGCGGAGCTGCCTCGCGTGGCTGCGGGGGCTCTGCTCCTGCGTGCGGTGCGCGCGGCCGCGGCGCCGGCGCCAGGTCGTCCCCGTGGAGCGCGAGGACCGCGGCGGCCAGGCGGGGAAGCAGGTCGGTGCCCGCGGCGCGGGGCGGCACCCGGGGCCCCTGCCGGCGCCTCCCCCGCGCGCCCTCCCGCGGGCCCCACTGTGCAGGGCGTGGAGGCTGCGCGTGCCTGGGGGAGGGGCCGGGCGCTGTCGGTGGGAACAGACTCTCCGGAGGACGGAAGCCCCCACGCAGGCGCCTCCCTGACCGGGTCCCCGTCTTGGCGCAGGTGAAGGAGCGGGAGGACCCCGAGGTCCTGGCCGAGGGGCAGGGGCCCAGTGTGCGCTGACCTCGGATCGCGGGGAAGGTGCGGTGCAGGCCGCGTGCGGGCCCCGCCCCGCCCAGGGCCGCCGCGCAGCCCGCGAGGAGGTGAGCAATGGGCCGCAGGCCGCAGCGAGTCCGCCCGGCCCTGCCTCCGCGTCCTCCACGGTGCCCAGCCGGCTTCGGGGTGAGCGGCCCCTCCCACCCCAGGCGCCCCCACACTTCCGCCAGGTGATTCTCCTCACTTCCTCTTCTGTATCTCACTAAACGCAGTTCACACGCCGCAGTGCCGCTGTGTCTCGAATGGTAGAGCAGCAGCCTGGACAAGACAAGGTCAGACATCACGCCTCAGACCCCAGTTCACTCCCCAGGGCCCGCACGCGTGCGTGCACAGACACACAAACACACACGGGCGCACGCACCCACATATGCACATGCACACACGAACACACATATGCACACATGCACAAACACACGCTCACAAGCAGGTCCGAGTTGGGGATTCTCTAGGTTCCTCATGGTCTAGGTAATAGCACTTTTTGGTCTGTCAAAATCACTAGTGATTTCCTGTGTATATTTTAAGAAATAGTACACGATAGTTCATTTTAGAAGGTTCTTAGGAAATTGGGCAGAGAAGGCTGATTCAGCCAGGGCAGAGGCTGATGTGCATCTATCAGGGCAGCAACACCTCTGCACTTCTTCCCTAAGGCCTCCATCTTGTGGCTCTCCCTTCAGGAGTCCAAAATCCGTGCTACGACGTTAAATGGTGACCAAGCTCCATGTTGGCACAGTGGCCTTTGGTGCGGAATTTCAGATTTTTTAATACACAGGAATCCCAACTCCTCCAAGTCTTTGGTCCTTTTGTTTGTAGTGTCCCCTTGGCTTTTTATTTATTTCTTTTTCTGATACCTAGGGCTTGCTCTGAGGGTGTCAGGCTCTTGATCAGCTGATTAACTCAAGGCTAGTGCTTTACCCCTTAGGCCAGTGCTTTACCACACCTTCATGCATTCTCTGCAGGGTAAATGGAGCTAAGCGTCTCTCAGATTTGTCTCACCAGTGCCAAACTTCCACTCTCAGCCCCCGAGTAGCTGGTTTAGAGACGGACGACACCAGTGCTCTGAGTCACTGAGGGTTCTTGTTCAGTCTGCATGCTCAGGTGATGCAAGGGGGTTGCAGTGCTTAAAGATTGTTCTGAGTACATCAGAGTGAGAACAAAGAAGGATACTCAGGAGAGGAGCACAATGGTGCAATGTCTGTGTCCTTCTGATCATATAAAATAATATATATTTACCGAATGAACGCCAGGAAATGGACATGAGAGGCTTTTTCTTTACTTTTTTCTTTTGGTCTTGTTTATCTCTTGGGAGAGTAAGGGAGCACAGAAATGGAGGACAAAGGGTGAACAAATGCAGAGTGCTATTCGCTAGACACCATCGTGAAAATGAACCACACAACTCATGGGTGGTAGTGCGAGGGAAAACCTGGACTGAATGGACAGGTAACATGGTGCAAAAGGAAATGTATTCTTCACATAATGCTACAACTGTATACCACCTTTATAATAACAATAAAAGATTAAAAACATCTTCTAGTACATCAACTCAAGGGTCCTTTCTACTCCCTCAAGCCCTTCTGTGCTGCGCCGGTGCCCATCCCACACGGTGGCTTGTGCAGGTGGACAGGGTGGGCGGCCACTGACAAGGGGAAAGGAAAGACTTAGAGAACATTACATGAAGCTAAGTAAGCCAGAGTCAGAGAGACACAGGCTGCATTTCCCAAAGGGCCTTTAAAAATGAACCATCACTTAATAATTCTTAAAATACCTAGGAAATCATTAGTGATTTTGGTAGGCACAAAAGTGCTATTTCATAGACAATAAGGAACCTGGAATATCCACGATTGCTGCTGCTGCTGGTGTGTGTGTGTGTGTGTGTGTGTGTGTGTGTGTGTGTGTGTGTGTGTGTGTGTGTTTTGGCCCTGGGGAGTGAAGTCAGGTCTGAAGCATGATGTCTGACTTTTCTTTCTCCAGGCTGGTGCTCTACCAGTTGAGAGACAGCTCCACTTCCAGCATGTTTTTCTTTCTTTTTGTGAAGATAAGAGATTCTGGTTCTTTCATGCCCAGGCAGGCTTAGCAGTGCAGTCTTCATATCTCAGCCCCCTGAGGACCGAGGATGACAGGTGGCAGCCACCAGCACCTGGCCCACCTCCCACTTCTTGACCATTGGTGATGAAAGCCTAGAAGAAACCACTAACTTTAATGTAGATGCCACCACATGAACTGAACCACTCACAAAGCCTTGTTTCCAAAGGATTCATCATGGAGATGAGATCCCAAAAGATGAACTTAGGGGAAATCAAAATCAGATGGTACAAACCATTTTGAACATTCGCACTGGTATGTATCTGCATGTGGACATACGCTTGTCTCTACATGTGTTTCCATTTCCCAATGTGTGTCTGCAAGAGGAGGGATTTTGTGTGTGTGGAGGCTGGTAAATCACTTCCTGCCAGGCACGAGTGGCTCACACCTGGAATCTTAGGTACTCAGTAGGCTGAGATCTGAGGATCGCAGTTCAAAGTCAGCCCAGGCAGGAAAGTCGATGAGACTCTTCTCTCCATATAACCACCAGAAAACCGGAAGTGGCGCTGCAGCTCAAGTGGTAGAGTGCGAGCCTTGAGCTGAAGAGCTCAGGGACAGCCCAGACCCAGGGATCAAGCCCCGGACCGGGGGAAAACACATCATGTTCTAGCATCATTTTCCCTGTAATTTTTTGCATTAATACAAAACTAAGCCTTGGCAACTCATGCACACCCGACAACATACAAAGCCTAGATATTAAATAGTCTGAATTCAGCCTGGACTTCGGGAAACTGAGGAATTGGTGCACCCAGACCTTCTCGGGGATGCTGGGGTGCATTGAGAAAACTATGATCTGCAAATAGTGAAAGTGCTAGGAGGAGCATTCAGAAGCCCAGGGACATTGTGGGGTCCACTGGAGGAGGAGGCTTAGGAAGAGGTCCCCAGGAAGGGACCTCAGCTTTGACAGAAGACCAAAGGGAACTTGAGACCCAGGTCTCCACACAGCCCCATTGCAGTCCCAGCCACAACTGGCGAACTCGCCCGAGATAGGCAGGGAAGCGCCGTGCGTTCTGCTGCTGGCCGGTGTTCCCTGGCTCTGACTCCAGGACACCCTGCAGGGAGCGCCTGGTGGACACCTGCAGACACTGGAGCACCCCCCACCCACCACCCACGCCCAAGCTGCACCCAGAAGAACCTTCTGGCACTTCCTCTGGAGAGGCCGGCAAGTGGCACCAGGCAGCCCAGACCAGGACAGCAGGGATGGGGACACTGCGGTGACTCCTGCAAGCCAACCCCAGGTGCCAACTGCAGCACTGAAGATGAAAGAGCCAGACCAATCAGGTCGGCTCCTCGAGGATTACTTGTCCTCTGCCACCGGGACAGGCTCTTCTGCACCTGAATCAGGAGATGACCAGGCAAGACTCGGATTTGCAGACAGGGAGCTGTCCTCGTCCTCTGCATCCAACACAGGCTCTCCTGGACCTGAATCAGAAGATGAAGACCCAGGACTCAGCAATGCTGACTGCGAGTTTTCTTCGTCCTCTGCAACTGGAATAGGATCTCCTGTACCTGATTCAGAAGATGAAGAACCAAGACTCAGCTTTTCTGACTTGGAGCTGTCCTTGTCCTATGCAACCGGAACAGGTTCTCCAGCACCTCAGTCTGAAGATGAAGAAGCTCAACTCGGCTTTGCCGACTGCGAGCTGTCCAGCGGATCCACCCTGGACTCCTTCCATCAGAGGAGGAAGGGGAGGAACGAGCACAAGACACAGTGCTGTGGCATCAGGAGCTCCAACCCCAGGGGAAGCTTGTTGCCCCTCGCTGCCCCTCAATAAACAGTCCTTGCCTGTTGAGACTGAGTCCGGCCTGTTCTTTTTCCGCCGTTTTCCTAACAAGCAGCAGCCAAAAGGCACTGGGAGAGGAAGACGATGAGCCCCACGAGCTCCTCAGCCAGGGAGACACAGAGGAACCGCAGGAAATGTCCAAACGGGCTGCCAGGCTGGTGGGGGACACAGAATGGGGGTCTCCGTGTGAGCAGGAGAGGGGACATGGAAACTCCCTCATCGCCTGCTCTTTAGCTTGGCTTTGGGTCTAATCCTGCTTTAAACACACACACACACCTGTTGATGGGGGAGAGGGAAGAAAAGCCTGCACTGCTGGCTCATGCTTGTAATCCGAGCCACGGGGGAGGCTGAGATCTGAGGATCAGGAGCCCTGAGCAGCCCAGGCGGGGAAGCCTTCAAGATCCTCATCTCAACCCTATGAAAAAGAAACCAGAAGTGGCACTGTGGATAAAGGGTTAAGACTTCTAAGCTTGGGAAGATAAGCTCAGGGGTGTTGCCCAGGCCTTGAGTTCAAATCTCAGGGCGGGCATAAGATTAAAAAACAGAGACAAGGACCAGCTGGAGTCAGTGTCTCCTAGCTGTTATGCTAACTGCTCATGAGATTGAGATAGGATGAAGTTTGGAAGCCACCGTGAGTCCTGCGAAGGCTCACCCTGAGTCCAGAGACAGTCTCTCTTCAGGTTTCTGATTTCCAACAGGGTCCTGTCTGCCTGCTGAGGACCTGACCCTTGTTACACCCGGCCAGAACACACACAGGGCCAAGCCCCAGACCCTGTCCAGCTTCTCGACCCCCCAGGCTCTCTTTTCTACCCATTAGAAGCCCTCCTCTGGACGGGGCAGCTCACCTCAATCACATACTTATGACTAGGAGGTAGTTCAATCTGGGTTTTCTTATGAGCAAGAGGGTTTTTTTCAGCTAGCGGGCCTGCAGGGACATACTGAGGCACACTGCTTTGGAGTGCAGGAAAGGACCACAGTGGCCTGCGGTCATGGCTCCTTGGACTCAGTGTCTTCAACGTCACGGCATTTCAACCACCTTCTAAAGTTCCTCCCAGGGAGGGGGCCAACTGGACAGCAAAGCACTTTATAGAGATGGCTGGGTCTGGTCATTGGTAGAGCGTCTGCCTAGCAAGGGTGAGGCCCTGGGTTTCCTCCTCAGCACCACAAGCAGCAACACACTGGGAGGATGTTTGGGGGAACTTCTGGTGCCCCTGATTTCCTCCTTTCCCCCAGCACAGGACACAGGTGCATCTCACTCCAGGTCCAGCTGCAGTCCCCTAGGCCTTGCCTGGCCACCCTGTGTGGCATGGCCGCCCCCACCCCCTCCCCCAGCGCTGAGCTCAGCATGGCTCTCACTCTCCTCACCAGCCTCCCTCCTTCCCCTCACGCCACCATTCGCTTTGCCTCTTAATACTTTGTCTTCTAGCCAGCAGTATGTATTCCCTGAGGGACACCCCCTCCTTCTTGTCTCCCATCCCCAGGACTTTGACTCGTGATCAGCACCCATCCAGAGTCCCACATGTATCCGAAGCATTAGAATTCCAGAAGCTGAGAAATGAGTCCCGTGAGCAAGCGAGTCCACGGAGGGAGGTGCGGGTTGGAGCTTCTCCACGTGTGGGATTGTCTCTGGAGGAGGAGGTCCCCACAGGGCTGCGGCCGGGCGAGCGCCAGGCGACAGCACACGGCATGGCAGAGCCAGAGGGCAATCCTGGAGGAAAGCTCCCTGGGTGGCGAAGGCAGCGTCCGTGTCTGAACGGCTGGACTCAGGACCAGAGGCTCCGCTGGCCAGAAGCTGGACTCCAGTCCGGGCCATGGCCATGGTGTGCTCAGGAGCTCTTCCTGCAGCAGGAACATGATGGCTTCGAGGGAGACGTGGGCAGCGGGGCGAGCGGCAGTCAGTCCCGCACAAGGTCGCTTCCCATTGCCTGAAGGAGCGCGAAGGAGTGGGGGGCAGCGCGGGCCGAGGGCGCCCAGGGCCTCCCCGCCCGTCTGCCACGCGTTCTGACACCTGGCCAGTGACATCTGTGACGGCCACCGAGGGCAGGGCCTGGCCGGAGCGCATCCCACGTCACCCCTGGCTCTGACAGTTCCGGCAGCTGGACCCCTGGGGACCCGATCTCCGGAAACCCAGCCCTCACCATCTCACGGCTCGTGACCCCGATTCCTCCACGCAGGAAGTCCTGGAGCTACACGGCCAGAGATTCAGAGGTGTGCTGGGCACACACTGCTAGCAGAATGGCAGGAAGCACAGTGGGGGCTGCAGCAGCCCGTGAGGACCCGAGTCCCGGCACGGCTGTCTCTCCGGTCCCTAGAGGGGATTTGTCCTTGCAGGTCCCCCAGGCAGAGCCAGTGTGCCTGCTCTGCGCCCCTCCACCTTGCTGGGGTGGGACGAGAAGGGGGCCCTGAGCCGTCCACTGGGCCACATCCGTCCATGTGCTGCCCACACGCTCCAGCCCAGCCCGGACACCTGGCCGTTCCCTGCGCCGTCAGCCTGGCGGGACAGACAGAGGACAGCAAGGGCCATGCAGCATCCCCGGCCTCGGCCGTCGACAGGACAATGGACGCAAACCGCGCAGACGCTGAGCAGGGGAAGATCCGTGTGTGGGGACACTGCGACAGCCCTCCACCCTGGCGCCAACGCAGAGTCCTCAAGATATTTCCAATGAAGAACTCAGTGGTCTGCGCTCACCGAGGGCAGGCAACACAGAGCAGGTGCACAGTGTTCCACCGCCCGACAACCCCAGTCCCCGATGGCTGAGGATCTGCAGCTCATGTGCACACACCAAACGAGAGCCACGCACCTTCCAAACATGGCAGCTGGAGAGCCGCGCCCTGGTGCAGCTGCTGAGAATCTCCAACGGACGATGGAGGTGACAGAGCCACCTCCAGCCGTGATAGCAAAGGAAGAACAAGCAAATGACACCCATGTCAGGGATGCGGAGCTGGCCAGGCCGTGTCTCCCGAGACAGAGCCCCTTCCACGTGTGGGGGAGTGGAGTCCCGCAGCATCTGAGGACTCGCTCCCTCACCAACGTCCTGACCCAACCCGCGGCAGGATCAGAGAAGGTGCTGGAACTGGGCTCACAAGCCAGGCGGATTCCCAACAAGATTCAAGGCTCAGCTGCCCCTGCTGCTGGGGACACCAGTGGGCGTCCTAGACGGGAGGACAGCACACCTGAGAGGTGCAGCTCAGGCCCTGGCTGGAGGAGGAACTGACCTTGCTCTTCTGCTGGGGCTGCAGTTGAACTGCAGACAGAGAGAATGCTGAGGTCAGGGAGCGGGGGATGGGCCAACTGTGGGCGCTCCTCAGAGCAGAGCCACTCAGGAAGTTCACTGCTGTGTCGCTCTCATGGCCCACTGGCACACGCCGTCTCACGAGGACTCCCAAGAAATGTTCACAAGTCGTCCTTCCTTCCTTCCTTCCTTCCTTCCTTCCTTCCTTCCTTCCTTCCTTCCTTCCTTCCTTCCTTCCTTCCTTCCCTTCCTTCCTTCCTTCCTTCCTTCCTCCCTCCCTCCCTTCCCTCCCTCCCTCCCTCCCTCCCTCCCTCCCTTCCTTCCTCCCTCTCTTTCTCTCTCTCCATAGACTATTTGCCAATGCTGTTTAACAATTAGTGTTGAATAGCTCACCTGATTTGTAGTGCAGACACAGAAGGCTGGGGGTTTGGCAAACATGTTATTTGCACAATGTGTAAAATTAGGTCATACATGTCCATTTTCATAAACACTCATGGATTCCCCTCTTTCGTTCAAGCACTGGGTGAATAGGATAGGCTTTGCTTTTGGGTAGGACTGCAGTTTGTACTCAGGGCCTCGTACTTGATAAACAAGCATTGTAGGACACACATTCATCTTACTTCCATATCTGTGCCTTTACTTCTCTTCCTACCCTTCCACTTGGGCCTTCTGCCCACATAGCTCCTAAATATCATCTACAATGTTATTGCCTATCTACAACACCAATGGCCTGTAGTTATATTTCCTTAAGGGCAATTCATAACATACTGCTTGAGTACGCTGTGAAGGAATGCAGTAATGACTAGCACGGATGCGGGCAGGCACGCTTGTTATTTCCATAAAGGGCGCTGCTTCCAGATGACCGTGAATGAGCAGGAGTGCTCCCAGCAGACCCCAATGTGTCTCTTCCAGACACTCCCTCCTTCCTTGCTGAAGTGACCAGAGAGACTCGCCTGCCCTGCCTGTGTTTCCCTCATCTGAAGCCTGGTAGGACCTCAGGTGACCTGGGCGAGGCTTGAGATCACTGCAGCACAGCCCAGCTCTCCTACAGCTCCCTCCTCTGGCAGGTGTCTGGCAGCAGCCTGATGCCCCGCGGCTCCCACAGGGGATCCTAGCTGCTCAGGAGGCAGAGAGCTGAGCATCACAATAGGAAGCCAGCAGGGGCAGAAAAGACCTGGAGGCTTGTCTCTGCAGTGAGCCAGCCAAAGCTCAGCTGTGTTCAAATGGAAGTTGTGGCTCAGGTAGTAGCGTCCCAGGCTTGAAGAGGACAAGCTGAGGGGAGCACCCAGACCCTGAGTTCAAACTCGGTACTAGAATAGACCGTTGAGTCGGGTGGCTCTGTCGTTGTCGTCCCTGGGGACTTTGCAAGCCCAGGGTGACCACACACAAAAGGAGGATGGTAAACAGGTTTTCCACCCTGTCACCTTCTGGAGAGTCCTGGTAGCTTGGAACGCTTTCCAGTAAAGACTGACTCAGTGGGCCTTGAAGTCCTGGCACAGGCAAGATGGTCTGGACAGCCAGTAACTGTTGCGGTCAGCAAGTAAAGGGGCTCCACCCGCCTCAGGAGAGGCTCCCGGGACCCTCAGTGCTGGAGGAAGCCTTGGGGACCGCCTGCTGTTTGTGAGAACTGTTCACATTCCTGCTTTGTTGCATTCCTAGAGGTACTACAAAACATCCAGCACCCCATTCTCCCCACCGCTGCCTGCTCCAGAAGGAATGAGTCTCTGGAAATTTCCACTTGAACCCACCTAGCTCTCATTGGGGTGGAGATGTCCCCCAGAGCCCTCAGCACCCCTCCTCCTGCACCTCGTTCAGGGATGGCTGGCTCCTGGCCTCCAAATCAGCATCTGGAAGTTGCTGGGCCTCGGCCTCCTTGAACAAGGCCTCCCCTGCACCTGTAAGGACAGCTGTGGGAGGAGGCTGCTCCTGTGTCCTGAACCCCTCCATCCCAGTACAGTGACCCCAGCGGGAAGCCTCCCCAGAACACAGGGGCCAGGAGACTTTGTAGATCCCTTGAGTTCCTGAAAGCCTTTTCCAGCCTGGCTGGGAGGGCCAGACAACTGCCCTGAATGCCAGGAAGCCCCAGATCTCCCCTAGGGACTCGAGTTTGCCTGGGTCACCCTCCCGGAGGGCAGCTTACTTTGCAGGGAGAGCTGGCAGAAGTGGCTGGCCAATCTCATGGTCATCTCAGCTATGTCTTGCTGATGATAAAGCCGCGCAAACACCAGGATCTCCGCATCTCCTCCAGGGGCCCAATGATTCACACGCACATACACTCACCATGGGGCACGAGATCTCCATCCTTGCCTGTGGGGAGAAAGGCAGTGGAGATGGTGGTGGGAAGATGGAGGCCGGGCCACCAGGGGACACATCTTGGGGCCCTAGCAGCAGGACAGGCTGGCTCTGCTATTGCCCAGAGCCAATGGGGTATGGGTAGGAGGACCTCGCAAGCCCCTCCCATTCCCATGCTCCCCAAACATCCTTTCTAGCAGCCCTGCCTCCAAGCGAACTGTTCTGGTATTCTTTAGGAACTGGGACTGGACCATGTGGGCACCTGGAGAGGCTTCTGAGCACCTGGAATGGAGTCCCTTCTCCATGCTGCAGAAGCTCAAGCCTCAGAAACTTCTCTGGAGTGGCCACGCTGGAGTCTCAGCACCGACACCGGGGAAGCACAGAGGTGGGACCTGAGCTGAGCTGCTGCGATGTAACTGTACCCAACTTCATGTCCTTCCCCATTCCCATTCCAAATGTCTTTTTCCCAAAGGCTCGAGGTGCATGGAGACAGGAAAGGTAGGGTTGTTCCCAGGACAGATTTCCAGAGAGAAGGAGTGAATGTACCCCTATGCTTACAGCTAAGGCCCTGTGAAGATGAGTCAATGACATTGCTTTCCCCATGTGTGCCTGCAGTGAAACTAGGAGAGGATGCTGAGGTCCAGGATGTGGGCGTGGCCAGCTGTGGGCTCTCATCAGAACAGAGCCAAGCAGGAAGATCACTGCGGTGTCCCCTACATGGCCCGCCCCTAGACTCATCCCTCACACAGGACTTGTTCAAGTGGCCACAGAAAGAGGAAGAGGAAGTCCACCACTGCCTGCCTTCCTTCCATCCTTCCCAGAGGGTGTGTGAGCCTGGCTGAAGGTAAGCAGCTCGGCTTCTACCTGGAAGACTGCACAGCACTGTTCTTCACAGTGGAGATGGGTCCCAGTGCCTTCTTGTTTCTCACAAAACAGGTCATAACAGATAAGAACATCTTCTGTGTGTTTCTTATGTCAACTTTATTGAGCTGCTGTCTTCAAATGAAGAGGTTTCCGAGCTGTCTCTTTATTTGCTAGGATTACATGTGTAACCCATAAAATCTGATTTCTTTTTTGATAGAGAGAGAGAGCAAGGGAGAGAAAGGAAGAGAGAGAGAGAGAGAGAGAGAGAGAGAGAGACAGAGAGAGGAAGAATATCCTGCCTGTCCATAGCCAAGGCTGGTCTCACACTCTTCATCTTTCTTCTTTCCTTTCTTTAGGCTCTAAGTGCAGGGATTCCCTCATGTCCCTTCCCCGGCATTTAGGAATTCTCAAAGACCAAAAATCTCTGGGAGGATTTCCTCCATTATTAGAATCTTCCCTGCTGACTAAGTTCCTCTCCAGGAAGAGCTTCTCTGTAATCTGTGACGTTTAGGGAGAAGTGGGAGAAAGTGTTTAGAAGAGAGGATCCCGCTGACACAAGTTTAATACTTGAAGGGAAAACCAGGGCCCGTGGTACTCACCTCTTCACCTCCAAGCCTGGCTAACTCGGAAGGGGAAGGGTGAGAATCAAGGTTCCCAGCCAGGCTGGGCAGAGACCCCTGTGAGACTCCTATCTCCAAGGAACCTGCACAAAGCAGGAACTGCGACTGTGGCTCAAGGGAGAGTTCAGGGCCCCGAGTTGAAGAACCCGGTAACATCCACACACAAAACCCATCAACGATCCTTTACAGAAAGAGTGAAAGACTCTCGACTTTATTTCCCAACACTAGAGGAAGCCCGGGGACTTCCTAAATATTCTGACCTTTTAGCCTTGAGGTGCTGATGAGAGGGGGCAGCCAGGGTAGAGCGGGTGGCCTAAGGCTTTTCCCTCATGTTCATTCCTGCAGTCACATGCAAACACACACTCCTGGACACGTGTGTCCCAGGGCACCCAGGCGCGGACAGTGGGTTCCCCCATCTCAAACTTGGTGATCCAAGCTACAGCTGTGCCACTTCCCCCAGATTCATCAGTGGACTGGTGACCAGCCAGTTCCCTGACAGCCTAAAGCTTTTTGATTTGGGGTGGGGTGGGGTGTGGGGTGGGGTGAAGGCAGTACTTGTGCTTGAACTCATAGCCTGGGCCTTGGCTCGGCTATTTTCCCTTGAAGACTGGCACTCTACCTCCTGAGCCATA
>NW_025956536.1:0-42107 GCF_023159225.1 Perognathus longimembris pacificus
GGAGATATTTACTGATAAACAGCTACCTACGCAGCATGTTCATGTCGTTCCTAAATGAGCTTTTATCTCTCTCCCCTCACCACAAATCAGATTTCTTCTGAGGAGTTCCCAGTACATTATCCTTTCCCCTGTGTAATTACCTTAACAAGCTCCAGCTGTTTTTATTCTCAGAAGGTTTACTCCCTGATATACAGCTGCCTACCCCCTTCGTAAGTGCAGGTCCTAAATGAGCTTTTTTCTCTGTTCCCTCACCACAATCCAGATTCTTTTGGGGAGTTACCAGTACAGTAACCATACCAGGAAGTACTTAATTTATTAAGCTACTGCTTTTCTTAATCTCAGTGGAGATATTTACTGATAAACAGCTACCTACGCAGCATGTTCATGTGGTTCCTAAATGAGCTTTTATCTCTCTCCCCTCACCACAAATCAGATTCTTCTGAGGAGTTCCCAGTACATTATCCTTTCCCTTGTGTAATTACCTTAACAAGCTCCAGCTGTTTTTATTCTCAGAAGGTTTACTCCCTGATATACAGCTGCCTACCCCCTTCGTAAGTGCAGGTCCTAAATGAGCTTTTTTCTCTGTTCCCTCACCACAATCCAGATTCTTTTGGGGAGTTTACCAGTACAGTAACCATACCAGGAAGTACTTAATTTATTAAGCTACTGCTTTTCTTAATCTCAGTGGAGATATTTACTGATAAACAGCTACCTACGCAGCATGTTCATGTCGTTCCTAAATGAGCTTTTATCTCTCTCCCCTCACCACAAATCAGATTCTTCTGAGGAGTTCCCAGTACATTATCCTTTCCCTTGTGTAATTACCTTAACAAGCTCCAGCTGTTTTTATTCTCAGAAGGTTTACTCCCTGATATACAGCTGCCTACCCCCTTCGTAAGTGCAGGTCCTAAATGAGCTTTTTTCTCTGTTCCCTCACGACAATCCAGATTCTATTGGGGAGTTACCAGTACAGTAACCATACCAGGAAGTACTTAATTTATTAAGCTACTGCTTTTCTTAATCTCAGTGGAGATATTTACTGATAAACAGCTACCTACGCAGCATGTTCATGTCGTTCCTAAATGAGCTTTTATCTCTCTCCCCTCACCACAAATCAGATTCTTCTGAGGAGTTCCCAGTACATTATACTTTCCCATGTGTAATTACCTTAACAAGCTCCAGCTGTTTTTATTCTCAGAAAGTTTACTCCATGATATACAGCTGCCTACCCCCTTCGTAAGTGCAGGTCCTAAATGAGCTTTTTTCTCCGTTCCCTCACCACAATCCAGATTATTTTGGGGAGTTACCAGTACAGTAACCATACCAGGAAGTACTTAATTTATTAAGCTACTGCTTTTCTTAATCTCAGTGGAGATATTTACTGATAAACTGCTACCTACGCAGCATGTTCATGTCGTTCCTAAATGAGCTTTTATCTCTCTCCCCTCAACACAAATCAGATTCTTCTGAGGAGTTCCCAGTACATTATCCTTTCCCCTGTGTAATTACCTTAACAAGCTCCAGCTGTTTTTATTCTCAGAAGGTTTACTCCCTGATATACAGCTGCCTACCCCCTTCGTAAGTGCAGGTCCTAAATGAGCTTTTTTCTCTGTTCCCTCACCACAATCCAGATTCTTTTGGGGAGTTACCAGTACAGTAACCATACCAGGAAGTACTTAATTTATTAAGCTACTGCTTTTCTTAATCTCAGTGGAGATATTTACTGATAAACAGCTACCTACGCAGCATGTTCATGTCGTTCCTAAATGAGCTTTTATCTCTCTCCCCTCACCACAAATCAGATTTTTCTGAGGAGTTCCCAGTACATTATCCTTTCCCCTGTGTAATTACCTTAACAAGCTCCAGCTGTTTTTATTCTCAGAAGGTTTACTCCCTGATATACAGCTGCCTACACCCTTCGTAAGTGCAGGTCCTAAATGAGCTTTTTTCTCTGTTCCCTCACCAAAATCCAGATACTTTTGGGGAGTTACCAGTACAGTAACCATACCAGGAAGTACTTAATTTATTAAGCTACTGCTTTTCTTAATCTCAGTGGAGATATTTACTGATAAACAGCTACGTACGCAGCATGTTCATGTCGTTCCTAAATGAGCTTTTATCTCTCTCCCCTCACCACAAATCAGATTCTTCTGATGAGTTCCCAGTACATTATCCTTTCCCCTGTGTTATTACCTTAACAAGCTCCAGCTGTTTTTATTCTCAGAAGGTTTACTCCCTGATATACAGCTGCCTACCCCCTTCGTAAGTGCAGGTCCTAAATGAGCTTTTTTCTCTGTTCCCTCACCACAATCCAGATTCTTTTGGGGAGTTACCAGTACAGTAACCATACCAGGAAGTACTTAATTTATTAAGCTACTGCTTTTCTTAATCTCAGTGGAGATATTTACTGATAAACAGCTACCTACGCAGCATGTTCATGTGGTTCCTAAATGAGCTTTTATCTCTCTCCCCTCACCACAAATCAGATTCTTCTGAGGAGTTCCCAGTACATTATCCTTACCCCTGTGTAATTACCTTAACAAGCTCCAGGTGGTTTTATTCTCAGAAGGTTTACTCCCTGATATACAGCTGCCTACCCCCTTCGTAAGTGCAGGTCCTAAATGAGCTTTTTTCTCTGTTCCCTCACCACAATCCAGATTCTTTTGGGGAGTTACCAGTACAGTAACCATACCAGGAAGTACTTAATTTATTAAGCTACTGCTTTTCTTAATCTCAGTGGAGATATTTACTGATAAACAGCTACCTACGCAGCATGTTCATGTCGTTCCTAAATGAGCTTTTATCTCTCTACGCTCACCATAAATCAGATTCTTCTGAGGAGTTCCCAGTACATTATCCTTTCCCCTGTGTAATTACCTTAACAAGCTCCAGCTGTTTTTATACTCAGAAGCATTACTCCCTGATATACAGCTGCCTACCCCCTTCGTAAGTGCAGGTCCTAAATGAGCTTTTTTCTCTGTTCCCTCACCACAATCCAGATTCTTTTGGGGAGTTACCAGTACAGTAACCATACCAGGAAGTACTTAATTTATTAAGCTACTGCTTTTCTTAATCTCAGTGGAGATATTTACTGATAAACAGCTACCTACGCAGCATGTTCATGTCGTTCCTAAATGAGCTTTTATCTCTCTCCCCTCACCACAAATCAGATTCTTCTGAGGAGTTCCCAGTACATTATCCTTTCCCCTGTGTAATTACCTTAACAAGCTCCAGCTGTTTTTATTCTCAGAAGTTTTACTCCCTGATATACAGCTGCCTACCCCCTTCGTAAGTGCAGGTCCTAAATGAGCTATTTTCTCTGTTCCCTCACCACAATCCAGATTCTTTTGGGGAGTTACCAGTACAGTAACCATACCAGGAAGTACTTAATTTATTAAGCTACTGCTTTTCTTAATCTCAGTGGAGATATTTACTGATAAACAGCTACCTACGCAGCATGTTCATGTCGTTCCTAAATGAGCTTTTATCTCTCTCCCCTCACCACAAATCAGATTCTTCTGAGGAGTTGCCAGTACATTATCCTTTCCCCTGTGTAATGAACTTAACAAGCTCCAGCTGTTTTTATTCTCAGAAGTTTTACTCCCTGATATACAGCTGCCTATCCCCTTCGTAAGTGCAGGTCCTAAATGAGCTTTTTTCTCTGTTCCCTCACCACAATCCAGATTCTTTTGGGGAGTTACCAGTACAGTAACCATACCAGGAAGTACTTAATTTATTAAGCTACTGCTTTTCTTAATCTCAGTGGAGATATTTACTGATAAACAGCTACCTACGCAGCATGTTCATGTCGTTCCTAAATGAGCTTTTATCTCTCTCCCCTCACCACAAATCAGATTCTTCTGAGGATTTCCCAGTACATTATCCTTTCCCCTGTGTAATTACCTTAACAAGCTCCAGCTGTTTTTATTCTCAGAAGGTTTACTCCCTGATATACAGCTGCCTACCCCCTTCGTAAGTGCAGGTCCTAAATGAGCTTTTTTCTCTGTTCCCTCACCACAATCCAGATTCTTTTGGGGAGTTACCAGTACAGTAACCATACCAGGAAGTACTTAATTTATTAAGCTACTGCTTTTCTTAATCTCAGTGGAGATATTTACTGATAAACAGCTACCTACGCAGCATGTTCATGTCGTTCCTAAATGAGCTTTTATCTCTCTCCCCTCACCACAAATCAGATTCTTCTGAGGAGTTCCCAGTACATTATCCTTTCCCCTGTGTAATTACCTTAACAAGCTCCAGCAGTTTTTATTCTCAGAAGGTTTACTCCCTGATATACAGCTGCCTACCCCCTTCGTAAGTGCAGGTCCTAAATGAGCTTTTTTCTCTGTTCCCTCACCACAATCCAGATTCTTTTGGGGAGTTACCAGTACAGTAACCATACCAGGAAGTACTTAATTTATTAAGCTACTGCTTTTCTTAATCTCAGTGGAGATATTTACTGATAAACAGCTACCTACGCAGCATGTTCATGTGGTTCCTAAATGAGCTTTTATCTCTCTCCCCTCACCACAAATCAGATTCTTCTGAGGAGTTCCCAGTACATTATCCTTTCCCTTGTGTAATTACCTTAACAAGCTCCAGCTGTTTTTATTCTCAGAAGGTTTACTCCCTGATATACAGCTGCCTACCCCCTTCGTAAGTGCAGGTCCTAAATGAGCTTTTTTCTCTTTTCCCTCACGACAATCCAGATTCTTTTGGGGAGTTACCAGTACAGTAACCATACCAGGAAGTACTTAATTTATTAAGCTACTGCTTTTCTTAATCTCAGTGGAGATATTTACTGATAAACAGCTACCTATGCAGCATGTTCATGTCGTTCCTAAATGAGCTTTTATCTCTCTCCCCTCACCACAAATCAGATTCTTCTGAGGAGTTCCCAGTACATTATCCTTTCCCCTGTGTAATTACCTTAACAAGCTCCAGCTGTTTTTATTATCAGAAGGTTTACTCCCTGATATACAGCTGCCTACACCCTTCGTAAGTGCAGGTCCTAAATGAGCTTTTTTCTCTGTTCCCTCACCACAATCCAGATACTTTTGGGGAGTTACCAGTACAGTAACCATACCAGGAAGTACTTAATTTATTAAGCTACTGCTTTTCTTAATCTCAGTGGAGATATTTACTGATAAACAGCTACCTACGCAGCATGTACATGTCGTTCCTAAATGAGCTTTTATCTCTCTCCCCTCACCACAAATCAGATTCTTCTGAGGAGTTCCCAGTACATTATCCTTTCCCCTGTGTAATTACCTTAACAAGCTCCAGCTGTTTTTATTCTCAGAAGGTTTACTCCCTGATATACAGCTGCCTACCCCCTTCGTAAGTGCAGGTCCTAAATGAGCTTTTTTCTCTGTTCCCTCACCACAATCCAGATTCTTTTGGGGAGTTACCAGTACAGTAACCATACCAGGAAGTACTTAATTTATTAAGCTACTGCTTTTCTTAATCTCAGTGGAGATATTTACTGATAAACAGCTACCTACGCAGCATGCTCATGTCGTTCCTAAATGAGCTTTTATCTCTCTCCCCTCACCACAAATCAGATTCTTCTGAGGAGTTCCCAGTACATTATCCTTTCCCCTGTGTAATTACCTTAACAAGCTCCAGCTGTTTTTATTCTCAGAAGGTTTACTCCCTGATATACAGCTGCCTACCCCCTTCGTAAGTGCAGGTCCTAAATGAGCTTTTTTCTCTGTTCCCTCACCACAATCCAGATCCTTTTGGGGAGTTACCAGTACAGTAACCATACCAGGAAGTACTTAATTTATTAAGCTACTGCTTTTCTTAATCTCAGTGGAGATATTTACTGATAAACAGCTACCTACGCAGCATGTTCATGTCGTTCCTAAATGAGCTTTTATCTCTCTCCCCTCACCACAAATCAGATTCTTCTGAGGAGTTCCCAGTATATTATCCTTTCCCCTGTGTAATTACCTTAACAAGCTCCAGCAGTTTTTATTCTCAGAAGGTTTACTCCCTGATATACAGCTGCCTACCCCCTTCGTAAGTGCAGGTCCTAAATGAGCTTTTTTCTCTGTTCCTTCACCACAATCCAGATTCTTTTGGGGAGTTACCAGTACAGTAACCATACCAGGAAGTACTTAATTTATTAAGCTACTGCTTTTCTTAATCTCAGTGGAGATATTTACTGATAAACAGCTACCTACGCAGCATGTTCATGTGGTTCCTAAATGAGCTTTTATCTCTCTCCCCTCACCACAAATCAGATTCTTCTGAGGAGTTCCCAGTACATTATCCTTTCCCTTGTGTAATTATCTTAATAAGCTCCAGCTGTTTTTATTCTCAGAAGGTTTACTCCCTGATATACAGCTGCCTACCCCCTTCGTAAGTGCAGGTCCTAAATGAGCTTTTTTCTCTGTTCCCTCACGACAATCCAGATTCTTTTGGGGAGTTACCAGTACAGTAACCATACCAGGAAGTACTTAATTTATTAAGCTACTGCTTTTCTTAATCTCAGTGGAGATATTTACTGATAAACAGCTACCTAAGCAGCATGTTCATGTCGTTCCTAAATGAGCTTTTATCTCTCTCCTCTCACCACAAATCAGATTCTTCTGAGGAGTTCCCAGTACATTATCCTTTCCCCTGTGTAATTACCTTAACAAGCTCCAGCTGTTTTTATTCTCAGAAGGTTTACTCCCTGATATACAGCTGCCTACACCCTTCGTAAGTGCAGGTCCTAAATGAGCTTTTTTCTCTGTTCCCTCACCACAATCCAGATACTTTTGGGGAGTTACCAGTACAGTAACCATACCAGGAAGTACTTAATTTATTAAGCTACTGCTTTTCTTAATCTCAGTGGAGATATTTACTGATAAACAGCTACCTACGCAGCATGTTCATGTCGTTCCTAAATGAGCTTTTATCTCTCTCCCCTCACCACAAATCAGATTCTTCTGAGGAGTTCCCAGTACATTATCCTTTCCCCTGTGTAATTACCTTAACAAGCTCCAGCTGTTTTTATTCTCAGAAAGTTTACTCCCTGATATACAGCTGCCTACCCCCTTCGTAAGTGCAGGTCCTAAATGAGCTTTTTTCTCCGTTCCCTCACCACAATCCAGATTCTTTTGGGGAGTTACCAGTACAGTAACCATACCAGGAAGTACTTAATTTATTAAGCTACTGCTTTTCTTAATCTCAGTGGAGATATTTACTGATAAACAGCTACCTACGCAGCATGTTCATGTCGTTCCTAAATGAGCTTTTATCTCTCTCCCCTCACCACAAATCAGATTCTTCTGAGGAGTTCGCAGTACATTATCCTTTCCCTTGTGTAATTACCTTAACAAGCTCCAGCTGTTTTTATTCTCAGAAGGTTTACTCCCTGATATACAGCTGCCTACCCCCTTCGTAAGTGCAGGTCCTAAATGAGCTTTTTTCTCTGTTCCCTCACCACAATCCAGATTCTTTTGGGGAGTTACCAGTACAGTAACCATACCAGGAAGTACTTAATTTATTAAGCTACTGCTTTTCTTAATCTCAGTGGAGATATTTACTGATAAACAGCTACCTACGCAGCATGTTCATGTCGTTCCTAAATGAGCTTTTATCTCTCTCCCCTCACCACAAATCTGATTCTTCTGAGGAGTTCCCAGTACATTATACTTTCCCCTGTGTAATTACCTTAACAATCTCCAGCTGTTTTTATTCTCAGAAAGTTTACTCCCTGATATACAGCTGCCTACCCCCTTCGTAAGTGCAGGTCCTAAATGAGCTTTTTTCTCCGTTCCCTCACCACAATCCAGATTCTTTTGGGGAGTTACCAGTACAGTAACCATACCAGGAAGTACTTAATTTATTAAGCTACTGCTTTTCTTAATCTCAGTGGAGATATTTACTGATAAACTGCTACCTACGCAGCATGTTCATGTCGTTCCTAAATGAGCTTTTATCTCTCTCCCCTCACCACAAATCAGATTCTTCTGAGGAGTTCCCAGTACATTATCCTTTCCCCTGTGTAATTACCTTAACAAGCTCCAGCTGTTTTTATTCTCAGAAGGTTTACTCCCTGATATACAGCTGCCTACCCCCTTCGTAAGTGCAGGTCCTAAATGAGCTTTTTTCTCTGTTCCCTCACCACAATCCAGATTCTTTTGGGGAGTTACCAGTACAGTAACCATACCAGGAAGTACTTAATTTATTAAGCTACTGCTTTTCTTAATCTCAGTGGAGATATTTACTGATAAACAGCTACCTACGCAGCATGTTCATGTCGTTCCTAAATGAGCTTTTATCTCTCTCCCCTCACCACAAATCAGATTCTTCTGAGGAGTTCCCAGTACATTATCCTTTCCCCTGTGTAATTACCTTAACAAGCTCCAGCTGTTTTTATTCTCAGAAGGTTTACTCCCTGATATACAGTTGCCTACCCCCTTCGTAAGTGCAGGTCCTAAATGAGCTTTTTTCTCTGTTCCCTCACCATAATCCAGATTCTATTGGGGAGTTACCAGTACAGTATCCATACCAGGAAGTACTTAATTTATTAAGCAACTGCTTTTCTTAATCTCAGTGGAGATATTTACTGATAAACAGCTACCTACGCAGCATGTTCAGGTCGTT
The DNA here is from genome assembly GCF_023159225.1 of Perognathus longimembris pacificus. Taxonomy (NCBI): domain Eukaryota; kingdom Metazoa; phylum Chordata; class Mammalia; order Rodentia; family Heteromyidae; genus Perognathus; species Perognathus longimembris. The sequence continues at coordinate 8,602 of NW_025956536.1, forward strand.
CCTAAATGAGCTTATATCTCTCTACCCTCACCACAAATCAGATTCTTCTGAGGAGTTCCCAGTACATTATCCTTTCCCCTGTGTAATGAACTTAACAAGCTCCAGCTGTTTTTATTCTCAGAAGGTTTACTCCCTGATATACAGCTGCCTACGCCCTTCGTAAGTGCAGGTCCTAAATGAGCTTTTTTCTCTGTTCCCTCACCACAATCCAGATTCTTTTGGGGAGTTACCAGTACAGTAACCTTACCAGGAAGTACTTAATTTATTAAGCTACTGCTTTTCTTAATCTCAGTGGAGATATTTACTGATAAACAGCTACCTACGCAGCATGTTCATGTCGTTCCTAAATGAGCTTATATCTCTCTGCCCTCACCACAAATCAGATTCTTCTGAGGAGTTCCCAGTACATTATCCTTTCCCCTGTGTAATTACCTTAACAAGCTCCAGCTGTTTTTATTCTCAGAAGGTTTACTCCCTGATATACAGCTGCCTACACCCTTCGTAAGTGCAGGTCCTAAATGAGCTTTTTTCTCTGTTCCCTCACCACAATCCAGATACTTTTGGGGAGTTACCAGTACAGTAACCATACCAGGAAGTACTTAATTTATTAAGCTACTGCTTTTCTTAATCTCAGTGGAGATATTTACTGATAAACAGCTACCTACGCAGCATGTTCATGTCGTTCCTAAATGAGCTTTTATCTCTCTCCCCTCACCACAAATCAGATTCTTCTGAGGAGTTCCCAGTACATTATCCTTTCCCCTGTGTAATTACCTTAACAAGCTCCAGCTGTTTTTATTCTCAGAAAGTTTACTCCCTGATATACAGCTGCCTACCCCCTTCGTAAGTGCAGGTCCTAAATGAGCTTTTTTCTCCGTTCCCTCACCACAATCCAGATTCTTTTGGGGAGTTACCAGTACAGTAACCATACCAGGAAGTACTTAATTTATTAAGCTACTGCTTTTCTTAATCTCAGTGGAGATATTTACTGATAAACAGCTACCTACGCAGCATGTTCATGTCGTTCCTAAATGAGCTTTTATCTCTCTCCCCTCACCACAAATCAGATTCTTCTGAGGAGTTCGCAGTACATTATCCTTTCCCTTGTGTAATTACCTTAACAAGCTCCAGCTGTTTTTATTCTCAGAAGGTTTACTCCCTGATATACAGCTGCCTACCCCCTTCGTAAGTGCAGGTCCTAAATGAGCTTTTTTCTCTGTTCCCTCACCACAATCCAGATTCTTTTGGGGAGTTACCAGTACAGTAACCATACCAGGAAGTACTTAATTTATTAAGCTACTGCTTTTCTTAATCTCAGTGGAGATATTTACTGATAAACAGCTACCTACGCAGCATGTTCATGTCGTTCCTAAATGAGCTTTTATCTCTCTCCCCTCACCACAAATCTGATTCTTCTGAGGAGTTCCCAGTACATTATACTTTCCCCTGTGTAATTACCTTAACAATCTCCAGCTGTTTTTATTCTCAGAAAGTTTACTCCCTGATATACAGCTGCCTACCCCCTTCGTAAGTGCAGGTCCTAAATGAGCTTTTTTCTCCGTTCCCTCACCACAATCCAGATTCTTTTGGGGAGTTACCAGTACAGTAACCATACCAGGAAGTACTTAATTTATTAAGCTACTGCTTTTCTTAATCTCAGTGGAGATATTTACTGATAAACTGCTACCTACGCAGCATGTTCATGTCGTTCCTAAATGAGCTTTTATCTCTCTCCCCTCACCACAAATCAGATTCTTCTGAGGAGTTCCCAGTACATTATCCTTTCCCCTGTGTAATTACCTTAACAAGCTCCAGGTGTTTTTATTCTCAGAAGGTTTACTCCCTGATATACAGCTGCCTACCCCCTTCGTAAGTGCAGGTCCTAAATGAGCTTTTTTCTCTGTTCCCTCACCACAATCCAGATTCTTTTGGGGAGTTACCAGTACAGTAACCATACCAGGAAGTACTTAATTTATTAAGCTACTGCTTTTCTTAATCTCAGTGGAGATATTTACTGATAAACAGCTACCTACGCAGCATGTTCATGTCGTTCCTAAATGAGCTTTTATCTCTCTCCCCTCACCACAAATCAGATTCTTCTGAGGAGTTCCCAGTACATTATCCTTTCCCCTGTGTAATTACCTTAACAAGCTCCAGCTGTTTTTATTCTCAGAAGGTTTACTCCCTGATATACAGTTGCCTACCCCCTTCGTAAGTGCAGGTCCTAAATGAGCTTTTTTCTCTGTTCCCTCACCATAATCCAGATTCTATTGGGGAGTTACCAGTACAGTATCCATACCAGGTAGTACTTAATTTATTAAGCTACTGCTTTTCTTAATCTCAGTGGAGATATTTACTGATAAACAGCTACCTACGCAGCATGTTCAGGTCGTTCCTAAATGAGCTTATATCTCTCTACCCTCACCACAAATCAGATTCTTCTGAGGAGTTCCCAGTACATTATCCTTTCCCCTGTGTAATGAACTTAACAAGCTCCAGCTGTTTTTATTCTCAGAAGGTTTACTCCCTGATATACAGCTGCCTACGCCCTTCGTAAGTGCAGGTCCTAAATGAGCTTTTTTCTCTGTTCCCTCACCACAATCCAGATTCTTTTGGGGAGTTACCAGTACAGTAACCTTACCAGGAAGTACTTAATTTATTAAGCTACTGCTTTTCTTAATCTCAGTGGAGATATTTACTGATAAACAGCTACCTACGCAGCATGTTCATGTCGTTCCTAAATGAGCTTATATCTCTCTGCCCTCACCACAAATCAGATTCTTCTGAGGAGTTCCCAGTACATTATCCTTTCCCCTGTGTAATTACCTTAACAAGCTCCAGCTGTTTTTATTCTCAGAAGGTTTACTCCCTGATATACAGCTGCCTACCCCCTTCGTAAGTGCAGGTCCTAAATGAGCATTTTTCTCTGTTCCCTCACCACAATCCAGATTCTTTTGGGGAGTTTCCAGTACAGTAACCATACCAGGAAGTACTTAATTTATTAAGCTACTGCTTTTCTTAATCTCAGTGGAGATATTTACTGATAAACAGCTACCTACGCAGCATGTTCATGTCGTTCCTAAATGAGCTTTTATCTCTCTACCCTCACCAAAAATCAGATTCTTCTGTGGAGTTCCCAGTACATTATCCTTTCCCCTGTGTAATGAACTTAACAAGCTCCAGCTGTTTTTATTCTCAGAAGGTTTACTCCCTGATATACAGCTGCCTACCCCCTTCGTAAGTGCAGGTCCTAAATGAGCTTTTTTCTCTGTTCCCTCACCACAATCCAGATTCTTTTGGGGAGTTACCAGTACAGTAAGCATACCAGGAAGTACTTAATTTATTAAGCTACTGCTTTTCTTAATCTCAGTGGAGATATTTACTGATAAACAGCTACCTACGCAGCATGTTCATGTCGTTCCTAAATGAGCTTTTATCTTTCTCCCCTCACCACAAATCAGATTCTTCTGAGGAGTTCCCAGTACATTATCCTTTCCCCTGTGTAATTACCTTAACAAGCTCCAGCTGTTTTTATTCTCAGAAGGTTTACTCCCTGATATACAGCTGCCTACACCCTTCGTAAGTGCAGGCCCTAAATGAGCTTTTTTCTCTGTTCCCTCACCACAATCCAGATTCTTTTGGGGAGTTACCAGTACAGTAACCATACCAGGAAGTACTTAATTTATTAAGCTACTGCTTTTCTTAATCTCAGTGGAGATATTTACTGATAAACAGCTACCTACGCAGCATGTTCATGTCGTTCTTAAATGAGGTTTTATCTCTCTCCCGTCACCACAAATCAGATTCTTCTGAGGAGTTCCCAGTACATTATCCTTTCCCCTGTGTAATTACCTTAACAAGCTCCAGCTGTTTTTATTCTCAGAAGGTTTACTCCCTGATATACAGCTGCCTACCCCCTTCGTAAGTGCAGGTCCTAAATGAGCTTTTTTCTCTGTTCCCTCACCACAATCCAGATTCTTTTGGGGAGTTACCAGTACAGTAACCATACCAGGAAGTACTTAATTTATTAAGCTACTGCTTTTCTTAATCTCAGTGGAGATATTTACTGATAAACAGCTACCTACGCAGCATGTTCATGTGGTTCCTAAATGAGCTTTTATCTCTCTCCCCTCACCACAAATCAGATTCTTCTGAGGAGTTCCCAGTACATTATCCTTTCCCCTGTGTAATTACCTTAACAAGCTCCAGCTGTTTTTATTCTCAGAAGGTTTACTCCCTGATATACAGCTGCCTACCCCCTTCGTAAGTGCAGGTCCTAAATGAGCTTTTTTCTCTGTTCCCTCACCACAATCCAGATTCTTTTGGGGAGTTACCAGTACAGTAACCATACCAGGAAGTACTTAATTTATTAAGCTACTGCTTTTCTTAATCTCAGTGGAGATATTTACTGATAAACAGCTACCTACGCAGCATGTTCATGTCGTTCCTAAATGAGCTTTTATCTCTCTCCACTCACCACAAATCAGATTCTTCTGAGGAGTTCCCAGTACATTATCCTTTCCCCTGTGTAATGAACTTAACAAGCTCCAGCTGTTTTTATTCTCAGAAGGTTTACTCCCTGATATACAGCTGCCTACCCCCTTCGTAAGTGCAGGTCCTAAATGAGATTTTTTCTCTGTTCCCTCACCACAATCCAGATTCTTTTGGGGAGTTACCAGTACAGTAACCATACCAGGAAGTACTTAATTTATTAAGCTACTCCTTTTCTTAATCTCAGTGGAGATATTTACTGATAAACAGCTACCTACGCAGCATGTTCATGTCGTTCCTAAATGAGCTTTTATCTCTCTCCGCTCACCACAAATCAGATTCTTCTGAGGAGTTCCCAGTACATTATCCTTTCCCCTGTGTAATTACCTTAACAAGCTCCAGCTGTTTTTATTCTCAGAAGGTTTACTCCCTGATATACAGCTGCCTACCCCCTTCGTAAGTGCAGGTCCTAAATGAGCTTTTTTCTCTGTTCCCTCACCACAATCCAGATTCTTTTGGGGAGTTACCAGTACAGTAACCATACCAGGAAGTACTTAATTTATTAAGCTACTGCTTTTCTTAATCTCAGTGGAGATATTTACTGATAAACAGCTACCTACGCAGCATGTTCATGTCGTTCCTAAATGAGCTTTTATCTCTCTCCCCTCACCACAAATCAGATTCTTCTGAGGAGTTCCCAGTACATTATCCTTTCCCCTGTGTAATTACCTTAACAAGCTCCAGCTGTTTTTATTCTCAAAAGTTTTACTCCCTGATATACAGCTGCCTACCCCCTTCGTAAGTGCAGGTCCTAAATGAGCTTTTTTCTCTGTTCCCTCACCACAATCCAGATTCTTTTGGGGAGGTACCAGTACAGTAACCATACCAGGAAGTACTTAATTTATTAAGCTACTGCTTTTCTTAATCTCAGTGGAGATATTTACTGATAAACAGCTTCCTACGCAGCATGTTCATGTCGTTCCTAAATGAGCTTTTATCTCTCTCCGCTCACCACAAATCAGATTCTTCTGAGGAGTTCCCAGTACATTATCCTTTCCCCTGTGTAATTACCTTAACAAGCTCCAGCTGTTTTTATTCTCAGAAGGTTTACTCCCTGATATACAGCTGCCTACCCCCTTCGTAAGTGCAGGTCCTAAATGAGCTTTTTTCTCTGTTCCCTCACCACAATCCAGATTCTTTTGGGGAGTTACCAGTACAGTAACCATACCAGGAAGTACTTAATTTATTAAGCTACTGCTTTTCTTAATCTCAGTGGAGATATTTACTGATAAACAGCTACCTACGCAGCATGTTCATGTCGTTCCTAAATGAGCTTTTATCTCTCTCCCCTCACCACAAATCAGATTCTTCTGAGGAGTTCCCAGTACATTATCCTTTCCCCTGTGTAATTACCTTAACAAGCTCCAGCTGTTTTTATTCTCAAAAGTTTTACTCCCTGATATACAGCTGCCTACCCCCTTCGTAAGTGCAGGTCCTAAATGAGCTTTTTTCTCTGTTCCCTCACCACAATCCAGATTCTTTTGGGGAGGTACCAGTACAGTAACCATACCAGGAAGTACTTAATTTATTAAGCTACTGCTTTTCTTAATCTCAGTGGAGATATTTACTGATAAACAGCTTCCTACGCAGCATGTTCATGTCGTTCCTAAATGAGCTTTTATCTCTCTCCCCTCACCACAAATCAGATTCTTCTGAGGAGTTCCCAGTACATTATCCTTTCCCCTGTGTAATTACCTTAACAAGCTCCAGCTGTTTTTATTCTCAGAAGGTTTACTCCCTGATATACAGTTGCCTACCCCCTTCGTAAGTGCAGGTCCTAAATACGCTTTTTTCTCTGTTCCCTCACCACAATCCAGATTCTATTGGGGAGTTACCAGTACAGTAACCATACCAGGAAGTACTTAATTTATTAAGCTACTGCTTTTCTTAATCTCAGTGGAGATATTTACTGATAAACAGCTACCTACGCAGCATGTTCATGGCGTTCCTAAATGAGCTTTTATCTCTCTCCCCTCACCACAAATCAGATTCTTCTGAGGAGTTCCCAGTACATTATCCTTTCCCCTGTGTAATTACCTTAACAAGCTCCAGCTGTTTTTATTCTCAGAAGGTTTACTCCCTGATATACAGCTGCCTACCCCCTTCGTAAGGGCAGGTCCTAAAAGAGCTTTTTTCTCTGTTCCCTCACCACAATCCAGATTCTTTTGGGGAGTTACCAGTACAGTAACCATACCAGGAAGTACTTAATTTATTAAGCTACTGCTTTTCTTAATCTCAGTGGAGATATTTACTGATAAACAGCTACCTACGCAGCATGTTCATGTCGTTCCTAAATGAGCTTTTATCTTTCTCCCCTCACCACAAATCAGATTCTTCTGAGGAGTTCCCAGTACATTATCCTTTCCCCTGTGTAATTACCTTAACAAGCTCCAGCTGTTTTTATTCTCAGAAGGTTTACTCCCTGATATACAGCTGCCTACACCCTTCGTAAGTGCAGGCCCTAAATGAGCTTTATTCTCTGTTCCCTCACCACAATCCAGATTCTTTTGGGGAGTAACCAGTACACTAACCATACCAGGAAGTACTTAATTTATTAAGCTACTGCTTTTCTTAATCTCAGTGGAGATATTTACTGATAAACAGCTACCTACGCAGCATGTTCATGTGGTTCCTAAATGAGCTTTTATCTCTCTCCCCTCACCACAAATCAGATTCTTCTGAGGAGTTCCCAGTACATTATCCTTTCCCCTGTGTAATTACCTTAACAATCTCCAGCTGTTTTTATTCTCAGAAGGTTTACTCCCTGATATACAGCTGCCTACCCCCTTCGTAAGTGCAGGTCCTAAATGAGCTTTTTTCTCTGTTCCCTCACCACAATCCAGATTCTTTTGGGGAGTTACCAGTACAGTAACCATACCAGGAAGTACTTAATTTATTAAGCTACTGTTTTTCTTAATCTCAGTGGAGATATTTACTGATAAACAGCTACCTACGGAGCATGTTCATGTCGTTCCTAAATGAGCTTTTATCTCTCTACCCTCACCACAAATCAGATTCTTCTGAGGAGTTTCCAGTAAATTATCCTTTCCCCTGTGTAACTACCTTAACAAGCTCCAGTTGTTTTTATTCTCAGAAGGTTTACTCCCTGATATACAGCTCCCTACCCCCTTCGTAAGTGCAGGTCCTAAATGAGCTTTTTTCTCTGTTCCCTCACCACAATCCAGATTCTTTTGGGGAGTTACCAGTACAGTAACCATACCAGGAAGTACTTAATTTATTAAGCTACTGCTTTTCTTAACCTCAGTGGAGATATTTACTGATAAACAGCTACCTACGCAGCATGCTCATGTCGTTCCTAAATGAGCTTTTATCTCTCTCCCCTCACCACAAATCAGATTCTTCTGAGGAGTTCCCAGTACATTATCCTTTCCCCTGTGTAATTACCTTAACAAGCTCCAGCTGTTTTTATTCTCAGAAGGTTTACTCCCTGATATACAGCTGCCTACCCCCTTCGTAAGTGCAGGTCGTAAATGAGCTTTTTTCTCTGTTCCCTCACCACAATCCAGATTCTTTTGGGGAGTTACCAGTACAGTAACCATACCAGGAAGTACTTAATTTATTAAGCTACTGCTTTTCTTAATCTCAGTGGAGATATTTACTGATAAACAGCTACCTACGCAGCATGTTCATGTCCTTCCTAAATGAGCTTTTATCTCTCTCCCCTCACCACAAATCAGATTCTTCTGAGGAGTTCCCAGTACATTATCCTTTCCCCTGTGTAATTACCTTAACAAGCTCCAGCTGTTTTTATTCTCAGAAGGTTTACTCCCTGATATACAGCTGCCTACCCCCTTCGTAAGTGCAGGTCCTAAATGAGCTTTTTTCTCTGTTCCCTCACCACAATCCAGATTCTTTTGCGGAGTTACCAGTACAGTAACCATACCAGGAAGTACTTAATTTATTAAGCTACTGCTTTTCTTAATCTCAGTGGAGATATTTACGGATAAACAGCTACCTACGCAACATGTTCATGTCGTTCATGAATGAGCTTTTATCTCTCTCCCCTCACCACAAATCAGATTCTTTTGAGGAGTTCCCAGTACATTATCCTTTCCCCTGTGTAATTACCTTAACAAGCTCCAGCTGTTTTTATTCTCAGAAGGTTTACTCCCTGATATACAGCTGCCTACCCCCTTCGTAAGTGTAGGTCATAAATGAGCTTTTTTCTCTGTTCCCTCACCACAATCCAGATTCTTCTGGGGAATTACCAGTACAGTAAGAATACCAGGAAGTACTTAATTTATTAAGCTACTGCTTTTCTTAATCTCAGTGGAGATATTTACTGATAAACAGCTACCTACGCAGCATGTTCATGTCGTTCCTAAATGAGCTTTTATCTCTCTCCCCTCATCACAAATCAGATTCTTCTGAGGAGTTCCCAGTACATTATCCTTTCCCCTGTGTAATTACCTTAACAAGCTCCAGCTGTTTTTATTCTCAGAAGGTTTACTCCCTGATATACAGCTGCCTACCCCCTTCTTAAGTGCAGGTCCTAAATGAGCTTTTTTCTCTGTTCCCTCACCACAATCCAGATTCTTTTGGGGAGTTACCAGTACAGTAACCATACCAGGAAGTACTTAATTTATTAAGCTACTGCTTTTCTTAATCTCAGTGGAGATATTTACTGATAAACAGCTACATACGCAACATGTCCATATCCTTCCTAAATGAGCTTTTATCTCTCTCCCCTCACCACAAATCAGATTCTTCTGAGTAGTTCCCAGTACACTATCCTTTCCCCTGTGTAATTACCTTAACAAGCTCCAGCTGTTTTTATTCTCAGAAGGTTTACTCCCTGATATACAGCTGCCTACCCCCTTCGTAAGGACAGGTCCTAAAAGAGCTTTTTTCTCTGTTCCCTCACCACAATCCAGATTCTTTTGGGGGGTTACCAGTACAGTAACCATACCAGGAAGTACTTAATTTATTAAGCTACTGCTTTTCTTAATCTCAGTGGAGATATTTACTGATAAACAGCTACCTACGCAGCATGTTCATGTCGTTCCTAAATGAGCTTTTATCTTTCTCCCCTCACCACAAATCAGATTCTTCTGAGGAGTTCCCAGTACATTATCCTTTCCCCTGTGTAATTACCTTAACAAGCTCCAGCTGTTTTTATTCTCAGAAGGTTTACTCCCTGATATACAGCTGCCTACCCCCTTCGTAAGTGCAGGTCCTAAATGAGCTTTTTTCTCTGTTCCCTCACCACAATCCAGATTCTTTTGGGGAGTTACCAGTACAGTAACCATACCAGGAAGTACTTAATTTATTAAGCTACTGCTTTTCTTAATCTCAGTGGAGATATTTACTGATAAACAGCTACCTACGCAGCATGTTCATGTCGTTCTTAAATGAGCTTTTATCTCTCTCCCCTCACCACAAATCAGATTCTTCTGAGGAGTTCCCAGTACATTATCCTTTCCCCTTTGTAATTACCTTAACAAGCTCCAGCTGTTTTTATTCTCAGAAGGTTTACTCCCTGATATACAGCTGCCTACCCCCTTCGTAAGTGCAGGTCCTAAATGAGCTTTTTTCTCTGTTCCCTCACCACAATCCAGATTCTTTTGGGGAGTTACCAGTACAGTAACCATACCAGGAAGTACTTAATTTATTAAGCTACTGCTTTTCTTAATCTCAGTGGAGATATTTACTGATAAACATCTACCTACGCAGCATGTTCATGTGGTTCCTAAATGAGCTTTTATCTCTCTCCCCTCACCACAAATCAGATTCTTCTGAGGAGTTCCCAGTACATTATCCTTTCCCCTGTGTAATTACCTTAACAAGCTCCAGCTGTTTTTATTCTCAGAAGGTTTACTCCCTGATATACAGCTGCCTACCCCCTTCGTAAGTGCAGGTCCTAAATGAGCTTTTTTCTCTGTTCCCTCACGACAATCCAGATTCTTTTGGGGAGTTACCAGTACAGTAACCATACCAGGAAGTACTTAATTTATTAAGCTACTGCTTTTCTTAATCTCAGTGGAGATATTTACTGATAAACAGCTACCTACGCAGCATGTTCATGTCGTTCCTAAATGAGCTTTTATCTCTCTCCACTCACCACAAATCAGATTCTTCTGAGGAGTTCCCAGTACATTATCCTTTCCCCTGTGTAATGAACTTAAAAAGCTCCAGCTGTTTTTATTCTCAGAAGGTTTACTCCCTGATATACAGCTGCCTACCCCCTTCGTAAGTGCAGGTCCTAAATGAGCTTTTTTCTCTGTTCCCTCACCACAATCCAGATTCTTTTGGGGAGTTACCAGTACAGTAACCATACCAGGAAGTACTTAATTTATTGAGCTACTCCTTTTCTTAATCTCAGTGGAGATATTTACTGATAAACAGCTACCTACGCAGCATGTTCATGTCGTTCCTAAATGAGCTTTTATCTCTCTCCGCTCACCACAAATCAGATTCTTCTGAGGAGTTCCCAGTACATTATCCTTTCCCCTGTGTAATTACCTTAACAAGCTCCAGCTGTTTTTATTCTCAGAAGGTTTACTCCCTGATATACAGCTGCCTACCCCCTTCGTAAGTGCAGGTCCTAAATGACCTTTTTTCTCTGTTCCCTCACCACAATCCAGATTCTTTTGGGGAGTTACCAGTACAGTAACCATACCAGGAAGTACTTAATTTATTAAACTACTGCTTTTCTTAATCTCAGTGGAGATATTTACTGATAAACAGCTACCTACGCAGCATGTTCATGTCGTTCCTAAATGAGCTTTTATCTCTCTCCCCTCACCACAAATCAGATTCTTCTGAGGAGTTCTCAGTACATTATCCTTTCCCCTGTGTAATTACCTTAACAAGCTCCAGCTGTTTTTATTCTCAGAAGTTTTACTCCCTGATATACAGCTGCCTACCCCCTTCGTAAGTGCAGGTCCTAAATGAGCTTTTTTCTCTGTTCCCTCACCACAATCCAGATTCTTTTGGGGAGGTACCAGTACAGTAACCATACCAGGAAGTACTTAATTTATTAAGCTACTGCTTTTCTTAATCTCAGTGGAGATATTTACTGATAAACAGCTTCCTATGCAGCATGTTCATGTCGTTCCTAAATGAGCTTTTATCTCTCTCCCCTCACCACAAATCAGATTCTTCTGAGGAGTTCCCAGTACATTATCCTTTCCCCTGTGTAATTACCTTAACAAGCTCCAGCTGTTTTTATTCTCAGAAGGTTTACTCCCTGATATACAGCTGCCTACCCCCTTCGTAAGTGCAGGTCCTAAATGAGCTTTTTTCTCTGTTCCCTCACCACAATCCAGATTCTTTTGGGGAGTTACCAGTACAGTAACCATACCAGGAAGTACTTAATTTATTAAGCTACTCCTTTTCTTAATCTCAGTGGAGATATTTACTGATAAACAGCTACCTACGCAGCATGTTCATGTCGTTCCTAAATGAGCTTTTATCTCTCTCCCCTCACCACAAATCAGATTCTTCTGAGGAGTTCCCAGTACATTATCCTTTCCCCTGTGTAATTACCTTAACAAGCTCCAGCTGTTTTTATTCTCAGAAGGTTTACTCCCTGATATACAGTTGCCTACCCCCTTCGTAAGTGCAGGTCCTAAATGAGCTTTTTTCTCTGTTCCCTCACCACAATCCAGATTCTATTGGGGAGTTACCAGTACAGTAACCATACCAGGAAGTACTTAATTTATTAAGCTACTGCTTTTCTTAATCTCAGTGGAGATATTTACTGATAAACAGCTACCTACGCAGAATGTTCATGTCGTTCCTAAATGAGCTTATATCTCTCTCCCCTCACCACAAATCAGATTCTTCTGAGGAGTTCCCAGTACATTATCCTTTCCCCTGTGTAATTACCTTAACAAGCTCCAGCTGTTTTTATTCTCAGAAGGTTTACTCCCTGATATACAGGTGCCTACCCCCTTCGTAAGTGCAGGTCCTAAATGAGCTTTTTTCTCTGTTCCCTCACCACAATCCAGATTCTATTGGGGAGTTACCAGTACAGTAACCTTACCAGGAAGTGCTTAATTTATTAAGCTACTGCTTTTCTTAATCTCAGTGGAGATATTTACTGATAAACAGCTACCTACGCAGCATGTTCATGTCGTTCCTAAATGAGCTTATATCTCTCTCCCCTCACCACAAATCAGATTCTTCTGAGGAGTTCCCAGTACATTATCCTTTCCCCTGAGTAATTACCTTAACAAGCTCCAGCTGTTTTTATTCTCAGAAGGTTTACTCCCTGATATACAGCTGCCTACACCCTTCGTAAGTGCAGGTCCTAAATGAGCATTTTTCTCTGTTCCCTCACCACAATCCAGATTCTTTTGGGGAGTTACCAGTACAGTAACCATACCAGGAAGTACTTAATTTATTAAGCTACTGCTTTTCTTAATCTCAGTGGAGATATTTACTGATAAACAGCTACCTACGCAGCATGTTCATGTCGTTCCTAAATGAGCTTTTATCTCTCTACCCTCACCACAAATCAGATTCTTCTGAGGAGTTCCCAGTACATTATCCTTTCCCCTGTGTAATTACCTTAACAAGCTCCAGCTGTTTTTATTCTCAGAAGGTTTACTCCCTGATATACAGCTGCCTACCCCCTTCGTAAGTGCAGGTCCTAAATGAGCTTTTTTCTCTGTTCCCTCACCACAATCCAGATTCTTTTGCGGAGTTACCAGTACAGTAACCATACCAGGAAGTACTTAATTTATTAAGCTACTGCTTTTCTTAATCTCAGTGGAGATATTTACGGATAAACAGCTACCTACGCAGCATGTTCATGTCGTTCATGAATGAGCTTTTATCTCTCTCCCCTCACCACAAATCAGATTCTTTTGAGGAGTTCCCAGTACATTATCCTTTCCCCTGTGTAATTACCTTAACAAGCTCCAGCTGTTTTTATTCTCAGAAGGTTTACTCCCTGATATACAGCTGCCTACCCCCTTCGTAAGTGTAGGTCATAAATGAGCTTTTTTCTCTGTTCCCTCACCACAATCCAGATTCTTCTGGGGAATTACCAGTACAGTAAGAATACCAGGAAGTACTTAATTTATTAAGCTACTGCTTTTCTTAATCTCAGTGGAGATATTTACTGATAAACAGCTACCTACGCAGCATGTTCATGTCGTTCCTAAATGAGCTTTTATCTCTCTCCCCTCATCACATATCAGATTCTTCTGAGGAGTTCCCAGTACATTATCCTTTCCCCTGTGTAATTACCTTAACAAGCTCCAGCTGTTTTTATTCTCAGAAGGTTTACTCCCTGATATACAGCTGCCTACCCCCTTCTTAAGTGCAGGTCCTAAATGAGCTTTTTTCTCTGTTCCCTCACCACAATCCAGATTCTTTTGGGGAGTTACCAGTACAGTAACCATACCAGGAAGTACTTAATTTATTAAGCTACTGCTTTTCTTAATCTCAGTGGAGATATTTACTGATAAACAGCTACATACGCAACATGTCCATATCCTTCCTAAATGAGCTTTTATCTCTCTCCCCTCACCACAAATCAGATTCTTCTGAGTAGTTCCCAGTACACTATCCTTTCCCCTGTGTAATTACCTTAACAAGCTCCAGCTGTTTTTATTCTCAGAAGGTTTACTCCCTGATATACAGCTGCCTACCCCCTTCGTAAGGGCAGGTCCTAAAAGAGCTTTTTTCTCTGTTCCCTCACCACAATCCAGATTCTTTTGGGGGGTTACCAGTACAGTAACCATACCAGGAAGTATTTAATTTATTAAGCTACTGCTTTTCTTAATCTCAGTGGAGATATTTACTGATAAACAGCTACCTACGCAGCATGTTCATGTCGTTCCTAAATGAGCTTTTATCTTTCTCCCCTCACCACAAATCAGATTCTTCTGAGGAGTTCCCAGTACATTATCCTTTCCCCTGTGTAATTACCTTAACAAGCTCCAGCTGTTTTTATTCTCAGAAGGTTTACTCCCTGATATACAGCTGCCTACCCCCTTCGTAAGTGCAGGTCCTAAATGAGCTTTTTTCTCTGTTCCCTCACCACAATCCAGATTCTTTTGGGGAGTTACCAGTACAGTAACCATACCAGGAAGTACTTAATTTATTAAGCTACTGCTTTTCTTAATCTCAGTGGAGATATTTACTGATAAACAGCTACCTACGCAGCATGTTCATGTCGTTCTTAAATGAGCTTTTATCTCTCTCCCCTCACCACAAATCAGATTCTTCTGAGGAGTTCCCAGTACATTATCCTTTCCCCTTTGTAATTACCTTAACAAGCTCCAGCTGTTTTTATTCTCAGAAGGTTTACTCCCTGATATACAGCTGCCTACCCCCTTCGTAAGTGCAGGTCCTAAATGAGCTTTTTTCTCTGTTCCCTCACCACAATCCAGATTCTTTTGGGGAGTTACCAGTACAGTAACCATACCAGGAAGTACTTAATTTATTAAGCTACTGCTTTTCTTAATCTCAGTGGAGATATTTACTGATAAACATCTACCTACGCAGCATGTTCATGTGGTTCCTAAATGAGCTTTTATCTCTCTCCCCTCACCACAAATCAGATTCTTCTGAGGAGTTCCCAGTACATTATCCTTTCCCCTGTGTAATTACCTTAACAAGCTCCAGCTGTTTTTATTCTCAGAAGGTTTACTCCCTGATATACAGCTGCCTACCCCCTTCGTAAGTGCAGGTCCTAAATGAGCTTTTTTCTCTGTTCCCTCACCACAATCCAGATTCTTTTGGGGAGTTACCAGTACAGTAACCATACCAGGAAGTACTTAATTTATTAAGCTACTGCTTTTCTTAATCTCAGTGGAGATATTTACTGATAAACAGCTACCTACGCAGCATGTTCATGTCGTTCCTAAATGAGCTTTTATCTCTCTCCACTCACCACAAATCAGATTCTTCTGAGGAGTTCCCAGTACATTATCCTTTCCCCTGTGTAATGAACTTAAAAAGCTCCAGCTGTTTTTATTCTCAGAAGGTTTACTCCCTGATATACAGCTGCCTACCCCCTTCGTAAGTGCAGGTCCTAAATGAGCTTTTTTCTCTGTTCCCTCACCACAATCCAGATTCTTTTGGGGAGTTACCAGTACAGTAACCATACCAGGAAGTACTTAATTTATTGAGCTACTCCTTTTCTTAATCTCAGTGGAGATATTTACTGATAAACAGCTACCTACGCAGCATGTTCATGTCGTTCCTAAATGAGCTTTTATCTCTCTCCGCTCACCACAAATCAGATTCTTCTGAGGAGTTCCCAGTACATTATCCTTTCCCCTGTGTAATTACCTTAACAAGCTCCAGCTGTTTTTATTCTCAGAAGGTTTACTCCCTGATATACAGCTGCCTACCCCCTTCGTAAGTGCAGGTCCTAAATGAGCTTTTTTCTCTGTTCCCTCACCACAATCCAGATTCTTTTGGGGAGTTACCAGTACAGTAACCATACCAGGAAGTACTTAATTTATTAAGCTACTGCTTTTCTTAATCTCAGTGGAGATATTTACTGATAAACAGCTACCTACGCAGCATGTTCATGTCGTTCCTAAATGAGCTTTTATCTCTCTCCCCTCACCACAAATCAGATTCTTCTGAGGAGTTCCCAGTACATTATCCTTTCCCCTGTGTAATTACCTTAACAAGCTCCAGCTGTTTTTATTCTCAGAAGGTTTACTCCCTGATATACAGCTGCCTACCCCCTTCGTAAGGGCAGGTCCTAAAAGAGCTTTTTTCTCTGTTCCCTCACCACAATCCAGATTCTTTTGGGGAGTTACCAGTACAGTAACCATACCAGGAAGTACTTAATTTATTAAGCTACTGCTTTTCTTAATCTCAGTGGAGATATTTACTGATAAACAGCTACCTACGCAGCATGTTCATGTCGTTCCTAAATGAGCTTTTATCTCTCTCCCCTCACCACAAATCAGATTCTTCTGAGGAGTTCCCAGTACATTATCCTTTCCCCTGTGTAATTACCTTAACAAGCTCCAGCTGTTTTTATTCTCAGAACGTTTACTCCCTGATATACAGCTGCCTACCCCCTTCGTAAGTGTAGGTCATAAATGAGCTTTTTTCTCTGTTCCCTCACCACAATCCAGATTCTTCTGGGGAATTACCAGTACAGTAAGAATACCAGGAAGTACTTAATTTATTAAGCTACTGCTTTTCTTAATCTCAGTGGAGATATTTACTGATAAACAGCTACCTACGCAGCATGTTCATGTCGTTCCTAAATGAGCTTTTATCTCTCTCCCCTCATCACAAATCAGATTCTTCTGAGGAGTTCCCAGTACATTATCCTTTCCCCTGTGTAATTACCTTAACAAGCTGAATCTGTTTTTATTCTCAGAAGGTTTACTCCTTGATATACAGCTGCCTACCCCCTTCGTAAGTGCAGGTCCTAAATGAGCTTTTTTCTCTCTTCCCTCACCACAATCCAGATTCTTTTGGGGAGTTACCAGTACAGTAACCATACCAGGAAGTACTTAATTTATTAAGCTACTGCTTTTCTTAATCTCAGTGGAGATATTTACTGATAAACAGCTACCTACGCAGCATGTTCATGTCGTTCCTAAATGAGCTTTTATCTCTCTCCACTCACCACAAATCAGATTCTTCTGAGGAGTTCCCAGTACATTATCCTTTCCCCTGTGTAATGAACTTAACAAGCTCCAGCTGTTTTTATTCTCAGAAGGTTTACTCCCTGATATACAGCTGCCTACCCCCTTCTTAAGTGCAGGTCCTAAATGAGCTTTTTTCTCTGTTCCCTCACCACAATCCAGATTCTTTTGGGGAGTTACCAGTACAGTAACCATACCAGGAAGTACTTAATTTATTAAGCTACTGCTTTTCTTAATCTCAGTGGAGATATTTACTGATAAACAGCTACCTACGCAGCATGTCCATATCCTTCCTAAATGAGCTTTTTTCTCTCTCCCCTCACCACAAATCAGATTCTTCTGAGTAGTTCCCAGTACACTATCCTTTCCCCTGTGTAATTACGTTAACAAGCTCCAGCTGTTTTTATTCTCAGAAGGTTTACTCCCTGATATACAGCTGCCTACCCCCTTCGTAAGTGCAGGTCCTAAATGATCTTTTTTCTCTGTTCCCTCACCACAATCCAGATTCTTTTGGGGAGTTACCAGTACAGTAACCATACCAGGAAGTACTTAATTTATTAAGCTACTGCTTTTCTTAATCTTAGTTGAGATATTTACTGATAAACAGCTACCTATGCAGCATGTTCATGTCGTTCCTAAATGAGCTTTTATCTCGCTCCACTCACCACAAATCAGATTCTTCTGCGGAGTTCCCAGTACATTATCCTTTCCCCTGTGTAATTACCTTAACAAGCTCCAGCTGTTTTTATTCTCCGAAGGTTTACTCCCTGATATACAGCTGCCTACCCCCTTCGTAAGTGCAGGTCCTAAATGAGCTTTTTTCTCTGTTCCCTCACCACAATCCAGATTCTTTTGGGGAGTTACCAGTACAGTAACCATACCAGGAATTACTTAATTTATTAAGCTACTGCTTTTCTTAATCTCAGTGGAGATATTTACTGATAAACAGCTACCTACGCAGCATGTTCATGTCGTTCCTAAAGGAGCTTTTATCTCTCTCCCCTCACCACAAATCAGATTCTTCTGAGGAGTTCCCAGTACATTATCCTTTCCCCTGTGTAATTAACTTAACAAGCTCCAGCTGTTTTTATTCTCAGAAGGTTTGCTCCCTGGTATACAGCTGCCTACCCCCTTCGTAAGTGCAGGTCCTAAATGAGCTTTTTTCTCCGTTCCCTCACCCCAATCCAGATTCTTTTGGGGTGTTACCAGTACAGTAACCATACCAGGAAGTACTTAATTTATTAAGCTACTGCTTTTCTTAATCTCAGTGGAGATATTTACTGATAAACAGCTACCTACGCAGCATGTTCATGTCGTTCCTAAATGAGCTTTTATCTCTCTCCCCTCACCACAAATCAGATTCTTCTGAGGAGTTCCCAGTACATTATCCTTTCCCCTGTGTAATTACCTTAACAAGGTCCAGCTGTTTTTATTCTCAGAAGGTTTACTCCCTGATATACTGCTGCCTACCCCCTTCGTAAGTGCAGGTCCTAAATGAGCTTTTTTCTCTGTTCCCTCACCACAATCCAGATTCTTTTGGGGAGTTACCCGCACAGTAACCATATCAGGAAGTACTTAATTTATTAAGCTATTGCTTTTCTTAATCTCAGTGGAGAAATTTACTGATAAACAGCTACCTATGCAGCATGTTCATGTTGTTCCTAAATGAGCTTTTATCTCTCTCACCTCACCACAAATCAGATACTTCTGAGGAGTTCCCAGTACATTATCCTTTCCCCTGTGTAATTACCTTAACAAGCTGAATCTGTTTTTATTCTCAGAAGGTTTACTCCTTGATATACAGCTGCCTACCCCCTTCGTAAGTGCAGGTCCTAAATGAGCTTTTTTCTCTCTTCCCTCACCACAATCCAGATTCTTTTGGGGAGTTACCAGTACAGTATCCATACGAGGAAGTACTTAATTTATTAAGCTACTGCTTTTCTTAATCTCAGTGGAGATATTTACTGATAAACAGCTACCTACGCAGCATGTTCATGTCGTTCCTAAATGAGCTTTTATCTCTCTCCCCTCACCACAAATCAGATTCTTCTGAGGAGTTCCCAGTACATTATCCTTTCCCTTGTGTAATTACCTTAACAAGCTCCAGCTGTTTTTATTCTCAGAAGGTTTACTCCCTGATATACAGCTGCCTACCCCCTTCGTAAGTGCAGGTCCTAAATGAGCTTTTTTCTCTGTTCCCTCACCACAATCCAGATTCTTTTGGGGAGTTACCAGTACAGTAACCATACCAGGAAGTACTTAATTTATTGAGCTACTCCTTTTCTTAATCTCAGTGGAGATATTTACTGATAAACAGCTACCTACGCAGCATGTTCATGTCGTTCCTAAATGAGCTTTTATCTCTCTCCGCTCACCACAAATCAGATTCTTCTGAGGAGTTCCCAGTACATTATCCTTTCCCCTGTGTAATTACCTTAACAAGCTCCAGCTGTTTTTATTCTCAGAAGGTTTACTCCCTGATATACAGCTGCCTACCCCCTTCGTAAGTGCAGGTCCTAAATGAGCTTTTTTCTCTGTTCCCTCACCACAATCCAGATTCTTTTGGGGAGTTACCAGTACAGTAACCATACCAGGAAGTACTTAATTTATTAAGCTACTGCTTTTCTTAATCTCAGTGGAGATATTTACTGATAAACAGCTACCTACGCAGCATGTTCATGTCGTTCCTAAATGAGCTTTTATCTCTCTCCCCTCACCACAAATCAGATTCTTCTGAGGAGTTCCCAGTACATTATCCTTTCCCCTGTGTAATTACCTTAACAAGCTCCAGCTGTTTTTATTCTCAGAAGGTTTACTCCCTGATATACAGCTGCCTACCCCCTTCGTAAGGGCAGGTCCTAAAAGAGCTTTTTTCTCTGTTCCCTCACCACAATCCAGATTCTTTTGGGGAGTTACCAGTACAGTAACCATACCAGGAAGTACTTAATTTATTAAGCTACTGCTTTTCTTAATCTCAGTGGAGATATTTACTGATAAACAGCTACCTACGCAGCATGTTCATGTCGTTCCTAAAT
The DNA here is from genome assembly GCF_023159225.1 of Perognathus longimembris pacificus. Taxonomy (NCBI): domain Eukaryota; kingdom Metazoa; phylum Chordata; class Mammalia; order Rodentia; family Heteromyidae; genus Perognathus; species Perognathus longimembris. The sequence goes on from NW_025956536.1 coordinate 28,787, forward strand.
GAGCTTTTATCTCTCTCCCCTCACCACAAATCAGATTCTTCTGAGGAGTTCCCAGTACATTATCCTTTCCCCTGTGTAATTACCTTAACAAGCTCCAGCTGTTTTTATTCTCAGAACGTTTACTCCCTGATATACAGCTGCCTACCCCCTTCGTAAGTGTAGGTCATAAATGAGCTTTTTTCTCTGTTCCCTCACCACAATCCAGATTCTTCTGGGGAATTACCAGTACAGTAAGAATACCAGGAAGTACTTAATTTATTAAGCTACTGCTTTTCTTAATCTCAGTGGAGATATTTACTGATAAACAGCTACCTACGCAGCATGTTCATGTCGTTCCTAAATGAGCTTTTATCTCTCTCCCCTCATCACAAATCAGATTCTTCTGAGGAGTTCCCAGTACATTATCCTTTCCCCTGTGTAATTACCTTAACAAGCTGAATCTGTTTTTATTCTCAGAAGGTTTACTCCTTGATATACAGCTGCCTACCCCCTTCGTAAGTGCAGGTCCTAAATGAGCTTTTTTCTCTCTTCCCTCACCACAATCCAGATTCTTTTGGGGAGTTACCAGTACAGTAACCATACCAGGAAGTACTTAATTTATTAAGCTACTGCTTTTCTTAATCTCAGTGGAGATATTTACTGATAAACAGCTACCTACGCAGCATGTTCATGTCGTTCCTAAATGAGCTTTTATCTCTCTCCACTCACCACAAATCAGATTCTTCTGAGGAGTTCCCAGTACATTATCCTTTCCCCTGTGTAATGAACTTAACAAGCTCCAGCTGTTTTTATTCTCAGAAGGTTTACTCCCTGATATACAGCTGCCTACCCCCTTCTTAAGTGCAGGTCCTAAATGAGCTTTTTTCTCTGTTCCCTCACCACAATCCAGATTCTTTTGGGGAGTTACCAGTACAGTAACCATACCAGGAAGTACTTAATTTATTAAGCTACTGCTTTTCTTAATCTCAGTGGAGATATTTACTGATAAACAGCTACCTACGCAGCATGTCCATATCCTTCCTAAATGAGCTTTTTTCTCTCTCCCCTCACCACAAATCAGATTCTTCTGAGTAGTTCCCAGTACACTATCCTTTCCCCTGTGTAATTACGTTAACAAGCTCCAGCTGTTTTTATTCTCAGTAGGTTTACTCCCTGATATACAGCTGCCTACCCCCTTCGTAAGTGCAGGTCCTAAATGATCTTTTTTCTCTGTTCCCTCACCACAATCCAGATTCTTTTGGGGAGTTACCAGTACAGTAACCATACCAGGAAGTACTTAATTTATTAAGCTACTGCTTTTCTTAATCTTAGTTGAGATATTTACTGATAAACAGCTACCTATGCAGCATGTTCATGTCGTTCCTAAATGAGCTTTTATCTCGCTCCACTCACCACAAATCAGATTCTTCTGCGGAGTTCCCAGTACATTATCCTTTCCCCTGTGTAATTACCTTAACAAGCTCCAGCTGTTTTTATTCTCCGAAGGTTTACTCCCTGATATACAGCTGCCTACCCCCTTCGTAAGTGCAGGTCCTAAATGAGCTTTTTTCTCTGTTCCCTCACCACAATCCAGATTCTTTTGGGGAGTTACCAGTACAGTAACCATACCAGGAATTACTTAATTTATTAAGCTACTGCTTTTCTTAATCTCAGTGGAGATATTTACTGATAAACAGCTACCTACGCAGCATGTTCATGTCGTTCCTAAAGGAGCTTTTATCTCTCTCCCCTCACCACAAATCAGATTCTTCTGAGGAGTTCCCAGTACATTATCCTTTCCCCTGTGTAATTAACTTAACAAGCTCCAGCTGTTTTTATTCTCAGAAGGTTTGCTCCCTGGTATACAGCTGCCTACCCCCTTCGTAAGTGCAGGTCCTAAATGAGCTTTTTTCTCCGTTCCCTCACCCCAATCCAGATTCTTTTGGGGTGTTACCAGTACAGTAACCATACCAGGAAGTACTTAATTTATTAAGCTACTGCTTTTCTTAATCTCAGTGGAGATATTTACTGATAAACAGCTACCTACGCAGCATGTTCATGTCGTTCCTAAATGAGCTTTTATCTCTCTCCCCTCACCACAAATCAGATTCTTCTGAGGAGTTCCCAGTACATTATCCTTTCCCCTGTGTAATTACCTTAACAAGGTCCAGCTGTTTTTATTCTCAGAAGGTTTACTCCCTGATATACTGCTGCCTACCCCCTTCGTAAGTGCAGGTCCTAAATGAGCTTTTTTCTCTGTTCCCTCACCACAATCCAGATTCTTTTGGGGAGTTACCCGCACAGTAACCATATCAGGAAGTACTTAATTTATTAAGCTATTGCTTTTCTTAATCTCAGTGGAGAAATTTACTGATAAACAGCTACCTATGCAGCATGTTCATGTTGTTCCTAAATGAGCTTTTATCTCTCTCACCTCACCACAAATCAGATACTTCTGAGGAGTTCCCAGTACATTATCCTTTCCCCTGTGTAATTACCTTAACAAGCTGAATCTGTTTTTATTCTCAGAAGGTTTACTCCTTGATATACAGCTGCCTACCCCCTTCGTAAGTGCAGGTCCTAAATGAGCTTTTTTCTCTCTTCCCTCACCACAATCCAGATTCTTTTGGGGAGTTACCAGTACAGTATCCATACGAGGAAGTACTTAATTTATTAAGCTACTGCTTTTCTTAATCTCAGTGGAGATATTTACTGATAAACAGCTACCTACGCAGCATGTTCATGTCGTTCCTAAATGAGCTTTTATCTCTCTCCCCTCACCACAAATCAGATTCTTCTGAGGAGTTCCCAGTACATTATCCTTTCCCTTGTGTAATTACCTTAACAAGCTCCAGCTGTTTTTATTCTCAGAAGGTTTACTCCCTGATATACAGCTGCCTACCCCCTTCGTAAGTGCAGGTCCTAAATGAGCTTTTTTCTCTGTTCCCTCACCACAATCCAGATTCTTTTTGGGAGTTACCAGTACAGTAACCATACCAGTAAGTACTTAATTTATTAAGCTACTGCTTTTCTTAATCTCAGTGGAGATATTTACTGATAAACAGCTATCTACGCAGCATGTTCATGACGTTCCTAAATGAGCTTTTATCTCTCTCCCCTCACCACAAATCAGATTCTTCTGAGGAGTTCCCAGTACATTATCCTTTCCCCTGTGTAATTACCTTAACAAGCTCCAGCTGTTTTTATTCTCAGAAGGTTTACTCCCTGATATACAGCTGCCTACCCCCTTCGTAAGTGCAGGTCCTAAATGAGCTTTTTTCTCTGTTTCCTCACCACAATCCAGATTCTTTTGGGGAGTTACCAGTACAGTAACCATACCAGGAAGTACTTAATTTATTAAGCTACTGCTTTTCTTAATCTCAGTGGAGATATTTACTGATAAACAGCTACCTACGCAGCATGTTCATGTCGTTCCTAAATGAGCTTTTATCTCTCTCCCCTCACCACAAATCAGATTCTTCTGAGGAGTTCCCAGTACATTATCCTTTCCCCTGTGTAATTACCTTAACAAGCTCCAGCTGTTTTTATTCTCAGAAGGTTTACTCCCTGATATACAGCTGCCTACCCCCTTCGTAAGTGCAGGTCCTAAATGAGCTTTTTTCTCTGTTCCCTCACCACAATCCAGATTCTTTTGGGGAGTTACCAGTACAGTAACCATACCAGGAAGTACTTAATTTATTAAGCTACTGCTTTTCTTAATCTCATTGGAGATATTTACTGATATACAGCTACCTACGCAGCATGTTCATGTCGTTCCTAAATGATCTTTTTTCTCTCTCCCCTCACCACAAATCAGATTCTTCTGAGGAGTTCCCAGTACATTATCCTTTCCCCTGTGTAATTACCTTAACAAGCTCCAGCTGTTTTTATTCTCAGAAGGTTTACTCCCTGATATACAGCTGCCTACGCCCTTCGTAAGTGCAGGTCCTGAATGAGCTTTTTTCTCTGTTCCCTCACCACAATCCAGATTATTTTGGGGAGTTACCAGTACAGTAACCATACCAGGAACTACTTAATTTATTAAGCTACTGCTTTTCTTAATCTCAGTGGAGATATTTACTGATAAACAGCTACCTACGCAGCATGTTCATGTCGTTCCTAAATGAGCTTTTATCTCTCACCCCTCATCACAAATCAGATTCTTCTGAGGAGTTCCCAGTACATTATCCTTTCCCCTGTGTAATTACCTTAACAAGCTCCAGCTGTTTTTATTCTCAGAAGGTTTACTCCCTGATATACAGCTGCCTACCCCCTTCGTAAGTGCAGGTCCTAAATGAGCTTTTTTCTCTGTCCCTCACCACAATCCAGATTCTTTTGGGGAGTTACCAGTACAGTAACCATACCAGGAAGTGTTGGAGAATTAAAGTCTCCAACCAGTGGAAAAATTTAGCCCCGGCACGGTTACTCTGATGCCTCATTAGCACACTAATAGGCCCTTGGGAACACATTCCCAGAAAGGAGTTTCTGGTGTTTGTGGGCCAAAGGAAGCCACCAGTTGTTGTGAGAATCTCCTTTTTCCCCTACTTTGCAAGTCTCTCTTAGGAGACTTGCTAGACCAGCTGCCTTTAGTGTTAGATTATCTCTGTAAACAGGAAAGTCTCCTCACTGTTATTTCACAAGTATTTGGAGAAGTCAAGATTAATGTTATCTAGCCTTAAGGAGATAATAGCTAGGAGATAATTAGTTCTACCTCGGTTGTATACAGTTCCTTGTTTTGATATCTATAATCTTTGTAGTCACTACCTCCTGTAATTAGAAAGGCATTTGTACCAAGTTCCTGCCCTCACAGTAGGAAATTTCCTCCACTTTTGTATTTGAGACAAATGTCATGCTGTATTGATCTTTTACCCTGTAATTGTAAAATTGGTTTCTAACCCTATATAAACCCTGGCCCTCTTGGAATAAAGTATGCATTGGTTCACTCGCCTTGCATCCCCCGTGTCCTGATTTCGACTGCAGTTACCCAGGTTCAACATCTGGCGTCCGGACCCAGGACCTGACAATTGATCCACAGGAGATTGCGGAACTGCCGAGCTCTCGAGTGAGGTGAGAGATACTTTTAATTCACAGGAGACAAGGGATCTGTGTGTAATTCACAGGAGACAAGGGATCTGTGTGGTGAGCTCCTATTTTTAATATTACGGGGTTATGGGACAAGCTAAACCAACTCCATTTTCTAATTTTATCCACCATGTATTGAAACGGGACGGAGCTATGGTCTCGTGTTCACAAAGAGATGAGTGTGTACAGGTAGTGGAGTATAATCTATGGTTCCCAGAGGGAGATACTTTAGATTTAGAAGTCTGGGAACGAGTAGAGAATAATATGGAAAATGAATATCGGTGTGGAGACAAGGTTCCAGTTACATTTTGGTCTGTTTGGGCATTAATACATACAGCCGTGAGCATGATGTCTCCTGATGCTATCATAACATCAGCTGCTGAGCCAGAGGCTGACGTGGAAAAAGCTATGAAGGCTTATAATTTGTCCGGGGAGGTAAAAACTCAAATTGGACAGGAGCTAAAAGACATGGCAACACCTGAACTATCTCCTGTCAGTTTTGTTAAAGAAAAATTAACATCATATAAGCCTTCAGCCTCTACCTATGCTCCTTCAGAGAATGATGCTAATTTAGGCAGCTCAGCAGTGCAGTCAAAGTGCTACAGATGCTCTTTCGATCTGCCAGGGGCAGTCAGGAAGGTGAAAGTAAAGAACAAATAATTGTGGCCGCAGAGCCCACTTTTACTTTAATTAATCTAAGTCCTATGGTTCTGCTTCTCTCTCTTGCTATCAAACTTTTCCTGTCATTCAACCCCCTCCAACCGGAGGTGTAGCACAGCCCCCTCATTAACAAGATATTGACCAGGGTCACTTAACTTAGGACAGCTGTAATACGGGGCCGTCTCATGGCTCCCTTCCAGTGAAGGAGGCTTCCCCATCATCTTTTCTTTACAACCAGGCACTAGCAGGGGAGCTGACACTCCCTGTTTTAGTCCATCAGCCTGGAATTGGGGAAGGACTAGTGATTTTTCTTTTACTTCTCAAGAGAATTTTTACTGCAATTGCACTTTTAATTTGCGCCTGCGCTACATGTTTCATGTGTCTTTGTCCTTGTTTGATTAGTTGTGTTTCGTGTGGAGTGCTAAATTGGGAAAAAAGTCCTCTAGTGGGCGGCCTCGGCAGGTTGATTGCCAGGGGATGGAAATCTCCACTGGGGAGGATCCCCCTGAGAATTTTCAGGGCCCTATGGACTTTCCATCACTCTGGCTGGCAGCTTGTGGACGCTGGACATGCCATCCAAGGCGTAAAAGCCTCTGTTTCTATGTTCTGTTTTGTCTTGACTAGTTTTGTCTTTGAGATTGGTACCAGTTTTAAACATAAACTTTTGTTTCCCTTATTTCTGTTGTCCATTTACATGTCTATGGGCAAAACATTTACTAGGTACTGTGTCTCCTTCTGCAAGAAGGCAGAAAAAGTGCAGGCTGCTAAGAGCTGAGTTCAAACAGCCGGCTAGGCTAATCTTAGCCTGAGAGTAAACACTAAGAGTCAAGTGCTAGGTGGACTCAGTAATACTCCAGGGGACCCCAACCCAGTTATCTTCAGCTAAAAAGTGTTTAGTATGCTAAGATACTTTGCTAAAATTAATAGGCCCTAGCGAATAAGACAAAACAATGCTAAAATCATTCATTAAAGGTTTTGTTTTAAGTTTTGGTCATTAGAAGAGTAAGATTGGAAAATACATCTTTTGCCACTAAAAAATGTACGGCTGATAGTTGTTTGGACTGCTTTTAAGTTCTGTTTACATTAATACCTACATATGTGAATGTATGTATGTGTGTGTGCGCGCGCACAAATGTATGTGGGTGTGAATGTGTTCAAGATTAAAAATGTATGATGTAAAAATAGGTTAGTTTCACTTTAAACTTCAAAAGGTCATCGAGTTTGGGCTTTACCAAAAGCTTTAAAGGATTATTACTTTATTTTAAAAGGAACTATAGTTAAAAAATTCTTTAATTCATGATTAAAAATAAATAAATAAATAAGAACTTGGCATGGGCCCTTGAACCTATCCTCAGTAGTGAGGGGTAAACTGACAAAAGTGCAGTTTAGCCGATCCACGTGATGGGACAGCCATAGGGTGGCGTCCATTCATAGTGGGAGAGGGCAAGCTGGCCCCAAGGCAGTTCATCAAGCTCTAAGGAGTAGGATGGAGATAGGCCCATTCTATAGGACAGGCCAATGGAGGCCTTTCTTTTATTTCTTTTGTTTTCAGGTATAAACATTGGAAACCTCATGGTAAAATGTATGATTTGACTGATACTTCTAAAAATTGCCCCTTAGGATGGATTAAAATTGGAATATCTTAAAGGAGAGTTAAAAGTTTATTTACCTGATATAACTCGATTTCTGTACAGGTTTGCAATTTGGATGTATCAAAAAGGCAAATATGCTAACTCTGAAATCTCATGGTTATAATTCTGGGGCACACTGCTAAGTGTACTCTTGTTACAATTGTTTTGGGTATCACTTTAACAAATCAGGTACTAAATTTTTTAAGTGTAAACTGTACTGTAACAGTAAGATTAACTATCTTAAGTCACATATAATCAGGTAAATATTTTAAAGTATATAAACTAATGGGGGATAGAAGTACACAACTTTCATTAACTCTCTGTATATAGGAAAATGGCTCTTTTAAAGCAGACAACCAGGAGGCAATGTGCCCCCTGGGCTTCAGTTTTTCTATGCAAATACAGGCTGAGGTAAAGGTGTGAAAGCCTCTACTTTAAAAGGTTTTAGAATGCCTTTCTAGATAAGAAATTTGGAAGTGAAAAACAAGCAGCATGAAGCAATGGGTGATACCTAGGCTCCAGATTTCTTTTAATACAACCAGGCTTGGTAAAAGACTTGAGATCAAAAATGTATTCTGAGATATAAAATTTAGAATGTTTGTTTTAAGTTGGATATAGGAAAACGATGGCTATCAAGATGATTGTTTAATTACTACTCCAGTTTATTTTACAGGTTTTCAATAAAATGATTTATTATTTGCTGCACCTAATAAAAATATTGTATCAAAATTGTTACAAATTTTGCCTTTAGACTTTCAACAGTATAATTTAATAATTGCCCCTGATAAAATTCATTTAAACAGAAGAACCATTTAAGTATCTGGGATATTTAGTTAGAAGACAAGTAATTACCCCCCAATTAATAAAAATTCGTACTGAAGAGTTTAAAACTCTTAATAATTTTCAAAAGTTACTAGGGACATCAATTGGCTTCGCCCTTCCTTAGGAATTCCCACATATGCGCTGCATAATCTATTTTCCATCCTTCAAGGAGATTCGGACTTAAAAAGCCCCCGAGAGTTAACTGATGAGGCATGTCAGGAGCTACTCCTAGTGGAAAAGGCCCTGGCTCAAAATTCCTTAGCCCGGGTAGACTTATCTGCCCCTATTGGGTTGCTAATTTTACTTACCAAAGACTACCCTACAGGGGTGCTAGCTCAGTACAATAAGCCTTTGGAATGGATATATACCAAACACACTTTCTCCAAAACATTAACCACCTACCCAGAGATGATCAGTTTCATTATCATGCAAGGCCATAAGAGATGCCTGCAAATCAGTGGGCAAGACGCCTACTTCATTATCACCCCTATACCTAAACAGCAGTTTGAGTTTATGTTACAAACCTCTGATCTTCTCCCTCTGGCTTTAAATGGCTTTACAGGGGAAATTTTATACCATTTACCTTCTAGTCCTCTTTGGCAATTTTTTCAAAGACAAACTTATGTTATTGATAATATTTTACTCTCTGAGCCCATTCTAAATGCTCCCAATGTTCTTGTAGATGGTACTAAAAATAACAAATGTGCTTTCTGGACAGAAGATAAATATCAAGTTTTCTTTACCCCTTGGCAATCAGCACAACAAAATGAGTTACAGGCTATTATATATGCTCTGGAAAATTTATTGATACCTTTTAATTTAATTACTGACTCCTGCTTATGCAGCACATGTTTTATGCAATATATACTCTGCTGTTATTTCTCAAATAAAACCCCCACTAAGTTCACTATTTAAACAATTACAGAACCTGTTGCGCCAGAGGCAACACTCTTTGTATGTAGTCCATATTCGAGCTCATTCTAATTTGCCAGGTCCTATGGCATATGGTAATGCTAAAGTAGATGCTTTAGTCTCTTTTGCCTCAGCAGAAGAAGATCATGCTGCCCGGCACTCTAATGCAGGTCATTTACATGTTACTTATAAAATTCCCTTTAAACAAGCTAAACAAATCATTGCTAACTGTCCTACTTGCAGACCCTTGCATCTGCGAACTCTTCCCCACGGTGCGAATCCTCGAGGATTGGCTCCTAATAAAATTTGGCAAATGGATGTAACACACATCCCTGAATTTGGCCGCTTACAATATGTGCATGTATCCATTGATACACATTCTTCTTTTATTTGGGCAACACCTCTACCAGGGGAAAAAGGGACTCCTGTCATTCAACATTTACTAGAAACATTCGCAGTCATGGGGATTCATTCTCAAATAAAAACTGACAATGCACCAGCTTATTCCAGTAAACAGGTACGAAAATTTTTAGAATTTCATAACATTTTTCATGTTACAGGAATTGAATACAATCCTCAAGGTCAAGGTATAGTAGAAAGAGCTCATTATACATTAAAAACACAAATTAAAAAACTAAAGAGGGGGAGTATGGATAGTACTGAGGGATATGCAACTTCTATGAAAAGTATTTATAAAACAGCCCGAGCCGTTATTGCAGAAGCACTATTTGTCCTTAACTTTTTAAATTTGCCTCAAGGAGATGTTTTAGCAAGAGCTGAGCAACACTTCCTAGCTCCGCCTATGCAAAACAAACCACAGCCAGTTTGGAATAGATTGGGGGTTGGGCTAGATTGGGTCCCGGGGAGTTAACCCAGGGGCGAGGGTATGCTTATATTTCTACAGAAGACAGCCCATCTTTCTAGCACCTGCTCAGTGGATCCAGCAACAAACACCCCTCTGTCCATCTAGGGGGTGAAACATTCTCATCCAAGTGATAAGGCCATTCTAATGGACAGGTGTGCACTGGTAACCTGTAGGGGCTACATCAGAGGTAATGTATTGGGCCTATATTTCTAACCCTCCTTTATGTCCATACTTATGGACAAAAGCCCCTGTCTCTTTTACATCTATTACTAATTTACTCTCTCCCCCTATGGGTCTGGCATTCCAGTCTTTCCTATGGAAGAGGAAAGATCATTTAACTTCTCTTATTCTCAGTTCTCTAAAGCTATCTGTCAAGGCCGTTCCACATGTTACCCTTTTAGATATCAATATTGGATTCAGCATGGAGGTTCATATAACTCCAGTAGAACTCGCTGATTAGACTGTCTTCCTGGTCTGCGGGATCTCATACCTATAAATTAGATAATTATCCTAGCCCTGCTGGCCTGCCTAAATGTGACAATTTTACTTACCTGAACCTGAACTTTACTGAAAGACGTTGGGAAAATTGTCTAGGAATTTTTCCAACTATTTGGAATACATCCCAACATACTTGGTATGATTGGGGACCTTTTGGTGTGTGGTTGAAAAACTGCACTGAATATAACTCATCTTGTGAACCTACTTTATCTATGAACATGTCCAATGCCATGTCTGCTAAACAGCTTTTAGGGTGGTTTGGAGCAGGCTTTAGTGACCCCCGGCCTGCTCTCGCCCATGGAAACAGGCTATTTCCTCCACAACGTCATCTCTGGAAATTAGCAGCTTCTCTGGCTCCTGTATTGCTGGCCAATGGAACTTACTCAGGAACTAAAGGATCCTCGGCCTCCTACAACTTCACAGTTGTAAAGACCTACAATATCTCTGCTTGTGTTCATTTTCCACAAGTACTGATGGTCGGCCCCATAAACATAACTAAGAATGCCATTACCAGCATAAATTGTAAATTGTATACTTGCTTGAATAACAATGTCACCTTTAATTTTAGTCAAGATAGGATCATGATTTTAACCCAGCGCAACTCCCTTTGGGTTCCTGTTTGCATGCATCCTCCCTGGGCTGGAGGACCTGTACAAGGATTGGTAATGCAGTTTTTCAAGCGGCTTCTGAGGAGGAGTCGTTGTGCCATTGGACTGATTATTGCAGGACTTGTTGGACTGATTGCCATTGCTACAACTGCAGCAGTATCCGGAGCCGCATTGCGACAATCTGTACAAACTCATGACTTTATGGTGCAGTGGCACCAGGACTCCCACAATCTGTGGCGAGCACCAGCTGGAAGTAAATGCCCACCTTCAAGATGAGTTAGAAGCTGTTAAAGGAGGAGTGTTTTGGCTTGGACAGAAATATTTGGCTTTACAGCAAGATTGTTTTTGACTTGTGATTGGAATTCTAGTCATGTCTGTGTAACACCTTATAAATATAATGCCTCTGAATGTGAATGGAATGATATACAAATGCTTATAGATGGAGCCATACTAAATGGTACGTTAAGTGAACAAAGTTTATACAGGGAGGTTTTGGAAGCTTTTCAAAAGGAATTGCCAGATGCCTCCTCTATTGATGACATAGCCCAAGGACTAGCTCAGACCTTAGAAGGACTAAACCCTAGGGGGGTGGTGGCAAAGTATTACCCATAGTGTTGGAAGTGCTTTTATTGCCTTAATACTTATGATATGTGTCTTTTTCTTAGGATATTGTTCTATCATAGCTATAATGAAGCGTTACACTAGGAATAATTCCTCTGATGTTTTACTCACTGCCCTTAAACTTTCTAGAGAAGCGGCTGTGGAAAATTAATAAAAAAAGGGGGAATTGTTGGAGAATTAAAGTCTCCAACCAGTGGAAAAATTTAGCCCCGGCACGGTTACTCTGATGCCTCATTAGCACACTAATAGGCCCTTGGGAACACATTCCCAGAAAGGAGTTTCTGGTGTTTGTGGGCCAAAGGAAGCCACCAGTTGTTGTGAGAATCTCCTTTTTCCCCTACTTAGCAAGTCTCTCTTAGGAGACTTGCTAGACCAGCTGCCTTTAGTGTTAGATTATCTCTGTAAACAGGAAAGTCTCCTCACTGTTATTTCACAAGTATTTGGAGAAGTCAAGATTAATGTTATCTAGCCTTAAGGAGATAATAGCTAGGAGATAATTAGTTCTACCTCGGTTGTATACAGTTCCTTGTTTTGATATCTATAATCTTTGTAGTCACTACCTCCTGTAATTAGAAAGGCATTTGTACCAAGTTCCTGCCCTCACAGTAGGAAATTTCCTCCACTTTTGTATTTGAGACAAATGTCATGCTGTATTGATCTTTTACCCTGTAATTGTAAAATTGGTTTCTAACCCTATATAAACCCTGGCCCTCTTGGAATAAAGTATGCATTGGTTCACTCGCCTTGCATCCCCCGTGTCCTGATTTCGACTGCAGTTACCCAGGTTCAACAAGGAAGTACTTAATTTATTAAGCTACTGCTTTTCTTAATCTCAGTGGAGATATTTACTGATAAACAGCTACCTACGCAGCATGTTCATGTCGTTCCTAAATGAGCTTTTATCTCTCTCCCCTCACCACAAATCAGATTCTTCTGAGGAGTTCCCAGTACATTATTCTTTCCCCTGTGCAATTACATTAACAAGCTCCAGCTGTTTTTATTCTCAGAAGGTTTACTCCCTGATATACAGCTGCCTACCCCCTTCGTAAGTGCAGGTCCTGAATGAGCTTTTTTCTCTGTTCCCTCACCACAATCCAGATTCTTTCGAGGAGTTACCAGTACAGTAACCATACCAGGAAGTACTTAATTTATTAAGCTACTGCTTTTCTTAATCTCAGTGGAGATATTTACTGATAAACAGCTACGTACGCAGCATGTTCATGTCGTTCCTAAATGAGCTTTTATCTCTCTCCCCTCACCTCAAATCAAATTCTTCTGAGGAGTTCCCAGTACATTATCCTTTCCCCTGTGTAATTACCTTAACAAGCTCCAGCTGTTTTTATTCTCAGAAGGTTTACTCCCTGATATACAGCTGCCTACCCCCTTCGTAAGTGCAGGTCCTAAATGAGCTTTTTTCTCTGTTCCCTCACCACAATCCAGATTCTTTGGGGAGTTACCAGTACAGTAACCATTCCAGGAAGTATTTAATTTATTAAGCTACCGCTTTTCTTAATCTCAGTGGAGATATTTACTGATAAACAGCTACCTACGCAGCATGTTCATGTCGTTCCTAAATGAGCTTTTATCTCTCTCCCCTCACCACAAATCAGATTCTTCTGAGGAGTTCCCAGTACATTATCCTT
>NW_025956537.1:0-30377 GCF_023159225.1 Perognathus longimembris pacificus
GTACTTAATTTATTAAGCTACTGCTTTTCTTAATCTCAGTGGAGATATTTACTGATAAACAGCTACCTACGCAGCATGTTCATGTCGTTCCTAAATGAGCTTTTATCTCTCTGCCCTCACCACAAATCAGATTCTTCTGAGGAGTTCCCAGTACATTATCCTTTCCCCTGTGTAATTACCTTAACAAGCTCCAGCTGTTTTTATTCTCAGAAGGTTTACTCCCTGATATACAGCTGCCTACCCCCTTCGTAAGTGCAGGTCCTAAATGAGCTTTTTTCTCTTTTCCCTCACCACAATCCAGATTCTTTTGGGGAGTTACCAGTACAGTAACCATACCAGGAAGTACTTAATTTATTAAGCTACTGCTTTTCTTAATCTCAGTGGAGATATTTACTGATAAACAGCTACCTACGCAGCATGTTCATGTCGTTCCTAAATGAGCTTTTATCTCTCTGCCCTCACCACAAATCAGATTCTTCTGAGGAGTTCCCAGTACATTATCCTTTCCCCTGTGTAATTACCTTAACAAGATCCAGCTGTTTTTATTCTCAGAAGGTTTACTCCCTGATATACAGCTGCCTACCCCCTTCGTAAGTGCAGGTCCTAAATGAGCTTTTTTCTCTGTTCCCTCACCACAATCCAGATTCTTTTGGGGAGTTACCAGTACAGTATCCATACCAGGAAGTACTTAATTTATTAAGCTACTGCTTTTCTTAATCTCAGTGGAGATATTTACTGATAACAGCTACCTACGAAGCATGTTCATGTCGTTCCTAAATGAGCTTTTATCTCTCTGCCCTCAACACAAATCAGATTCTTCTGAGGAGTTCCCAGTACATTATCCTTTCCCCTGTGTAATTACCTTAACAAGCTCCAGCTGTTTTTATTCTCAGAAGGATTACTCCCTGATATACTGCTGCCTACCCCCTTCGTAAGTGCAGGTCCTAAATGAGCTTTTTTCTCTGTGCCCTCACCACAATCCAGATTCTTTTGGGGAGTTACCAGTACAGTAACCATACCAGGAAGTACTTAATTTATTAAGCTACTGCTTTTCTTAATCTCAGTGGAGATATTTACTGATAAACCGCTAAATATGCAGCATGTTCATGTCGTTCCTAAATGAGCTTTTATCTCTCTGCCCTCACCACAAATCAGATTCTTGTGAGGAGTTCCCAGTACATTATACTTTCCCCTGTGTAATTACCTTAACAAGCTCCAGCTGTTTTTATTCTCAGAAGGTTTACTCCCTGATATACTGCTGCATACCCCCTTCGTAAGTGCAGGTCCTAAATGAGCTTTTTTCTCTGTTCCCTCACCACAATCCAGATTCTTTTGGGGAGTTACCAGTACAGTAACCATACCAGGAAGTACTTAATTTATTAAGCTACTGCTTTTCTTATTCTCAGTGGAGATATTTACTGATAAACTGCTACATATGCAGCATGTTCATGTCGTTCCTAAATGAGCTTTTATCTCTCTGCCCTCACCAGAAATCAGATTCTTCTGAGGAGTTCCCAGTACATTATCCTTTCCCCTGTGTAATTACCTTAACAAGCTCCAGCTGTTTTTATTCTCAGAAGGTTTACTCCCTGATATACAGCTGCCTACCCCCTTCGTAAGTGCAGGTCCTAAATGAGCTTTTTTCTCTGTTCCCTCACCACAATCCACATTCTTTTGGGGAGTTACCATTACAGTAACCATACCAGGAAGTACTTACTTTATTAAGCTACTGCTTTTCTTAATCTCAGTGGAGATATTTACTGATAAACAGCTACCTACGCAGCATGTTCATGTCGTTCCTAAATGAGCTTTTATCTCTCTGCCCTCACCACAAATCAGATTCTTCTGAGGAGTTCCCAATACATTATCCTTTCCACTGTGTAATTACCTTAACAAGCTCCAGCTGTTTTTATTCTCAGAAGGTTTACTCCCTGATATACTGCTGCCTACCCCCTTCGTAAGTGCAGGTCCTAAATGAGTTTTTTTCTCTGTTCCCTCACCACAATCCAGATTCTTTTGGGGAGTTACCAGTACAGTAACCATACCAGGAAGTACTTAATTTATTAAGCTACTGCTTTTCTTAATCTCAGTGGAGATATTTACTGATAAACAGCTACCTACGCAGCATGTTCATGTCGTTCCTAAATGAGCTTTTATCTCTCTGCCCTCACCAGAAATCAGATTCTTCTGAGGAGTTCCCAGTACATTATCCTTTCCCCTGTGTAATTACCTTAACAAGCTCCAGCCGTTTTTATTCTCAGAAGGTTTACTCCCTGATATACAGCTGCATACCCCCTTCGTAAGTGCAATTCCTAAATGAGCTTTTTTCTCTGTTCCCTCACCACAATCCAGATTCTTTTAGGGAGTTACCAGTACAGTAACCATACGAGGAAGTACTTAATTTATTAAGCTACTGCTTTTCTTAATCTCAGTGAAGATATTTACTGATAAACAGCTACCTACGCAGCATGTTCATGTCGTTCCTAAATGAGCTTTTATCTCTCTGCCCTCACCACAAATCAGATTCTTCTGAGGAGTTCCCAGTACATTATCCATTCCCCTGTGTAATTACCTTAACAAGCTCCAGCTGTTTTAATTCTCAGAAGGTTTACTCCCTGATATACAGCTGCCTACCCCCTTCGTAAGTGCAGGTCCTAAATGAGCTTTTTTCTCTGTTCCCTCACCACAATCCAGATTCTTTTGGGGAGTTACCAGTACAGTAACCATACCAGGAAGTACTTAATTTATTAAGCTACTGCTTTTCTTAATCTCAGTGGAGATATTTACTGAAAAACAGCTACCTACGCAGCATGTTCATGTCGTTCCTAAATGAGCTTTTATCTCTCTGCCCTCACCACAAATCAGATTCTTCTGAGGAGTTCCCAGTACATTATCCATTCCCCTGTGTAATTAACTTAACAAGCTCCAGCTGTTTTTATTCTCAGAAGGTTTACTCCCTGATATACCAGCTGCCTAACCCCTTCGTAAGTGCAGGTCCTAAATGAGCTTTTTTCTCTGTTCCCTCACCACAATCCAGATTCTTTTGGGGAGTTACCAGTACAGTGACCATACCAGGAAGTACTTAATTTATTAAGCTACTGCTTTTCTTAATCTCAGTGGAGATATTTACTGATAAACAGCTACCTACGCAGCATGTTCATGTGGTTCCTAAATGAGCTTTAATCTCTCTCCCCTCACCACAAATCAGATTCTTCTGAGGAGTTCCCAGTACATTATCCTTTCCCCTGTGTAATTACCTTAACAAGCTCCAGGTGTTTTTATTCTCAGAAGGTTTACTCCCTGATATACAGCTGCCTACCCCCTTCGTAAGTGCAGGTCCTAAATGAGCTTTTTTCTCTGTTCCCTCCCCACAATCCAGATTCTTTTGGGGAGTTATCAGTACAGTAACCATAGCAGGAAGTACTTAATTTATTAAGCTACTGCTTTTCTTAATCTCAGTGGAGATATTTACTGATAAACAGCTACCTACGCAGCATGTTCATGTCGTTCCTAAATGAGTTTTTATCTCTCTGCCCTCACCACAAATCAGATTCTTCTGAGGAGTTCCCAGTACATTATCCTTTCCCCTGTGTAATTAGTTTAACAAGCTCCAGCTGTTTTTATTCTCAGAAGGTTTACTCCCTGATATACAGCTGCCTACCCCCTTCGTAAGTGCAGGTCCTAAATGAGCTTTTTTCTCTGTTCCCTCCCCACAATCCAGATTCTTTTTTGGAGTTCCCAGTACAGTAACCATACCAGGAAGTACTTAATTTATTAAGCTACTGCTTTTCTTAATCTCAGTGGAGATATTTACTGATAAACAGCTACCTACGCAGCATGTTCATGTCGTTCCTAAATGAGCTTTTATCTCTCTGCCCTCACCACAAATCAGATTCTTCTGAGGAGTTCCCAGTACATTATCCTTTCCCCTGTGTAATTACCTTAACAAGCTCCAGCTTTTTTTATTCTCAGAAGGTTTACTCCCTGATATACAGCTGCCTACCCCCTTCGTAAGTGCAGGTCCTAAATGAGCTTTTTTCTCTGTTCCCTCACCACAATCCAGATTCTTTTGGGGAGTTACCAGTACAGTAACCATACCAGGAAGTACTTAATTTATTAAGCTACTGCTTTTCTTAATCTCAGTGGAGATATTTACTGATAAACAGCTACCTACGCAGCATGTTCATGTGGTTCCTATATGAGCTTTTATCTCTCTGCCCTCACCACAAATCAGATTCTTCTGAGGAGTTCCCAGTATATTATCCTTTCCCCTGTGTAATTACCTTAACAAGCTCCAGCTGTTTTTATTCTCAGAAGGTTTCCTCCCTGATATACAGCTGCCTAACCCTTCGTAAGTGCAGGTCCTAAATGAGTTTTTTTCTCTGTTCCCTCACCACAATCCAGATTCTTTTGGGGAGTTACCAGTACAGTAACCATTCCAGGAAGTACTTAATTTATTAAGCTACTGCTTTTCTTAATCTCAGTGGAGATATTTACTGATAAACAGGTACATGTCGTTCGTAAATGAGCTTTTATCTCTCTGCCCTCACCACAAATCAGATTCTTCTGAGGAGTTCCCAGTACATTATCCTTTCCCCTGTGTAATTACCTTAACAAGCTCCAGCTGTTTTTATTCTCAGAAGGTTTACTCCCTGATATACAGCTGCCTACCCCCTTCGTAAGTGCAGATCCTAAATGAGCTTTTTTCTCTGTTCCCTCACCACAATCCAGATTCTTTTGGGGAGTTACCAGTACAGTAACCATACCAGGAAGTACTTAATTTATTAAGCTACTGCTTTTCTTAATCTCAGTGGAGATATTTACTGATAAACAGCTACCTACGCAGCATGTTCATGTCGTTCCTAAATGAGCTTTTATCTCTCTGCCCTCACCACAAATCAGATACTTCTGAGGAGTTCCCAGTACATTATCCTTTGCCCTGTGTAATTACCTTAACAAGCTCCAGCTGTTTTTATTCTCAGAAGGTTTACTGCCTGATAAACAGCTGCCTACCCCCTTCGTAAGTGCAGGTCCTAAATGAGCTTTTTTCTCTGTTCCCTCACCACAATCCAGATTCTGTTGGGGAGTTACCAGTACAGTAACCATACCAGGAAGTACTTAATTTATTAAGCTACTGCTTTTCTTAATCTCAGTGGAGATATTTACTGATAAACAGGTACCTACGCAGCATGTTCATGTCGTTCCTAAATGAGCTTTTATCTCTCTGCCCTCACCACAAATCAGATTCTTCTGAGGAGTTCCCAGTACATTATCCTTTCCCCTGTGTAATTACCTTAACAAGCTCCAGCTGTTTTTATTCTCAGAAGGTTTACTCCCTGATATACAGCTGCCTACCCCCTTCGTAAGTGCAGGTCCTAAATGAGCTTTTTTCTCTGTTTCCTCACCACAATCCAGATTCTTTTGGGGAGTTCCCAGTACAGTAACCATACCAGGAAGTAC
The DNA here is from genome assembly GCF_023159225.1 of Perognathus longimembris pacificus. NCBI lineage: Eukaryota > Metazoa > Chordata > Mammalia > Rodentia > Heteromyidae > Perognathus > Perognathus longimembris. Next base: position 5,461 of record NW_025956537.1, read on the forward strand.
TTAATTTATTAAGCTACTGCTTTTCTTAATCTCAGTGGAGATATTTACTGATAAACAGCTACCTACGCAGCATGTTCATGTCGTTCCGAAATGAGCTTTTATCTCTCTGCCCTCACCACAAATCAGATTCTTCTGAGGAGTACCCAGTACATTATCCTTTCCCCTGTGTAATTACCTTAACAAGCTCCAGCTGTTTTTATTCTCAGAAGGTTTACTCCCTGATATACAGCTGCCTACCCCCTTCGTAAGTGCAGGTCCTAAATGAGCTTTTTTCTCTGTTCCCTCACCACAATCCAGATTCTTTTGGGGAGTTACCAGTACAGTAACCATACCAGGAAGTACTTAATTTATTAAGCTACTGCTTTTCTTAATCTCAGTGGAGATATTTACTGATAAACAGCTACCTACGCAGCATGTTCATGTCGTTCCTAAATGAGCTTCTATCTCTCTGCCCTCACCACAAATCAGATTCTTCTGAGGAGTTCCCAGTACATTATCCTTTCCACTGTGTAATTACCTTAACAAGCTCCAGCTGTTTTTATTCTCAGATGGTTTACTCCCTGATATACAGCTGCCTACCCCCTTCGTAAGTGCAGGTCGTAAATGAGCTTTTTTCTCTGTTACCTCACCACAATCCAGATTCTTTTGGGGGGTTACCAGTACAGTAACCATACCAGGAATTACTTAATTTATTAAGCTACTGCTTTTCTTAATCTCAGTTGAGATATTTACTGTTAAACAGCTACCTACGCAGCATGTTCATGTCGTTCTTAAATGAGCTTTTATCTCTCTGCCCTCACCACAAATCAGATTCTTCTGAGGAGTTCCCAGTACATTATCCTTTCCCCTGTGTAATTACCTTAACAAGCTCCAGCTGTTTTTATTCTCAGAAGGTTTACTCCCTGATATACATCTGCCTACCCCCTTAGTTAGTGCAGGTCCTAAATGAGCTTTTTTCTCTGTTCCCTCACCACAATCCAGATTCTTTTGGGGAGTTACCAGTACAGTAACCATACCAGGAAGTACTTAATTTATTAAGCTACTGCTTTTCTTAATCTCAGTGGAGATATTTACTGATAAACAGCTACCTAGGCAGCATGTTCATGTTGTTCCTAAATGAGCTTTTATCTCTCTGTCCTCACCACAAATCAGATTCTTCTGAGGAGTTCCCAGTACATTATCCTTTCCCCTGTGTAATTAATTTACAAGCTCCAGCTGTTTTTATTCTCAGAAGGTTTACTCCCTGATATACAGCTGCCTACCCCCTTCATAAGTGCAGGTCCTAAATGAGCTTTTTTCTCTGTTCCCTCACCACAATCCAGATTCTTTTGGGGAGTTACCAGTACAGTAACCATACCAGGAAGTACTTAATTTATTAAGCTACTGCTTTTCTTAATCTCAGTGGAGATATTTACTGATAAACAGCTACCTACGCAGCATGTTCATGTCGTTCCTAAACGAGCTTTTATCTCTCTGCCCTCACCACAAATCAGATTCTTCTGAGGACTTCCCAGTACATTATCCTTTCCCCTGTGTAATTACTTAACAAGCACCAGCTGTTTTTATTCTCATAAGGTTTACTCCCTGATATACAGCTGCCTACACCCTTCGTAAGTGCAGGTCCTAAATGAGCTTTTTTCTCTGTTCCCTCACCACAATCCAGATTCTTTTGGGGAGTTACCAGTACAGTAACCATACCAGGAAGTACTTAATTTATTAAGCTACTGCTTTTCTTAATCTCAGTGGAGATATTTACTGCTAAAAAGCTACCTACGCAGCATGTTCATGTCGTTCCTAAACGAGCTTTTATCTCTCTGCCCTCACCATAAATCAGATTCTTCTGAGGAGTTCCCAGTACATTATCCTTTCCCCTGTGTAATTACCTTAACAAGCTCCAGCTGTTTTTATTCTCAGAAGGTTTACTCCCTGATATACAGCTGCCTACCCCCTTCGTAAGTGCAGGTCCTAAATGAGCTTTTTTCTCTGTTCCCTCACCACAATCCAGATTCTTTTGGGGAGTTACCAGTACAGTAACCATACCAGGAAGTACTTAATTTATTAAGCTACTGATTATCTTAATATCAGTGGAGATATTTACTGATAAACAGCTACCTACTCAGCATGTTCATGTCGTTCCTAAATGAGCTTTTATATCTCTTCCCTCACCACAAATCAGATTCTTCTGAGGAGTTCCCAGTACATTATCCTTTCCCCTGTGTAATTACCTTAACAAGCTCCAGCTTTTTTTATTCTCAGAAGGTTTACTCCCTGATATACAGCTGCCTACACCCTTCATAAGTGCAGGTCGTAAATGAGCTTTTTTCTCTGTTCCCTCACCACAATCCAGATTCTTTTGGGGTGTTACCAGTACAGTAACCATACCAGGAAGTACTTAATTTATTAAGCTACTGCTTTTCTTAATCTCAGTGGAGATATTTACTGATAAACAGCTACCTACGCAGCATGTTCATGTCGTTCCTAAATGAGCTTTTATCTCTCTGCCCTCACCACAAATCAGATTCTTCTGAGGAGTTCCCAGTACATTATCCTTTCCCCTGTGTAATTACCTTAACAAGCTCCAGCTGTTTTTATTCTCAGAACGTTTACTCCCTGATATACAGCTGCCTACCCCCTTTGTAAGTGCAGGTCGTAAATGAGCTTTTTTCTCTGTTACCTCACCACAATCCAGATTCTTTTGGGGAGTTACCAGTACAGTAACCATACCAGGAAGTACTTAATTTATTAAGCTACTGCTTTTCTTAATCTCAGTTGAGATATTTACTGTTAAACAGCTACCTACGCAGCATGTTCATGTCGTTCCTAAATGAGCTTTTATCTCTCTGCCCTCACCACAAATCAGATTCTTCTGAGGAGTTCCCAGTACATTATCCTTTCCCCTGTGTAATTACCTTAACAAGCTCCAGCTGTTTTTATTCTCAGAAGGTTTACTCCCTGATATACAGCTGCCTACCCCCTTCGTAAGTGCAGGTCCTAAATGAGCTTTTTTCTCTGTTCCCTCACCACAATCCAGATTCTATTGGGGAGTTACCAGTACAGTAACCATACCAGGAAGTACTTAATTTATTAAGCTACTGCTTTTCTTAATCTCAGTGGAGATATTTACTGATAAACAGCTACCTACGCAGCATGTTCATGTCGTTCCTAAATGAGCTTTTATCTCTCTGCCCTCACCACAAATCAGATTCTTCTGAGGAGTTCCCAGTACATTATCCTTTCCCCTGTGTAATTACCTTAACAAGCTCAAGCTGTTTTTATTCTCAGAAGGTTTACTCCCTGATATACAGCTGCCTACCCCCTTCGTAAGTGCAGGTCGTAAATGAGCTTTTTTCTCTGTTCCCTCACCACAATCCAGATTCTTTTGGGGAGTTACCAGTACAGTAACCATACCAGGAAGTACTTAATTTATTAAGCTACTGCTTTTCTTAATCTCAGTGGAGATATTTACTGATGAACAGCTACCTACGCAGCATGTTCATGTCGTTCCTAAATGAGCTTTTATCTCTCTGCCCTCACCACAAATCAGATTCTTCTGAGGAGTTCCCAGTACATTATCCTTTCCCCTGTGTAATTACCTTAACAAGCTCCAGCTGTTTTTATTCTCAGAAGGTTTACTCCCTGATATACAGCTGCCTACCCCCTTCGTAAGTGCAGGTCCTAAATGAGCTTTTTTCTCTGTTCCCTCACCACAATCCAGATTCTTTTGGGGAGTTACCAGTACAGAAACCATACCAGGAAGTACTTAATTTATTAAGCTACTGCTTTTCTTAATCTCAGTGGAGATATTTACTGATAAACAGCTACCTACGCAGCATGTTCATGTCGTTCCTAAATGAGCTTTTATCGCTCTGCCCTCACCACAAATCAGATTATTCTGAGGAGTTCCCAGTACATTATCCTTTCCCCTGTGTAATTACCTTAACAAGCTCCAGCTGTTTTTATTCTCAGAAGGTTTACTCCCTGATATACAGCTGCCTACCCCCTTCGTAAGTGCAGGTCCTAAATGAGCTTTTTTCTCTGTTCCCTCACCACAATCCAGATTCTTTTGGGGAGTTACCAGTACAGTAACCATACCAGGAAGTACTTAATTTATTAAGCTACTGCTTTTCTTAATCTCAGTGGAGATATTTACTGATAAACAGCTCCCTACGCAGCATGTTCATGTCGTTCCTAAATGAGCTTTTATCTCTCTGCCCTCACCACAAATCAGATTCTTCTGAGGAGTTCCCAGTACATTATTATTTCCCCTGTGTAATTACCTTAACAAAATCCAGCTGTTTTTATTCTCAGAAGGTTTACTCCCTGATATACAGCTGCCTACCCCTTCGTAAGTGCAGGTCTTAAATGAGCTTTTTTCTCTGTTCCCTCACCACAATCCAGATTCTTTTGGGGAGTTACCAGTACAGTAACCATACCAGGAAGTACTTAATTTATTAAGCTACTGCTTTTCTTAATCTCAGTGGAGATATTTACTGATAAACAGGTACATGTCGTTCCTAAATGAGCTTTTATCTCTCTGCCCTCACCACAAATCAGATTCTTCTGAGGAGTTCCCAGTACATTATCCTTTCCCCTGTGTAATTACCTTAACAAGCTCCAGCTGTTTTTATTCTCAGAAGTTTTACTCCCTGTTATACAGTTGCCTACCCCCTTCGTAAGAGCAGGTCCTAAATGAGCTTTTTTCTCTGTTCCCTCACCACAATCCAGATTCTTTTGGGGAGTTACCAGTACAGTAACCATACCAGGAAGTACTTAATTTATTAAGCTACTGCTTTTCTTAATCTCATTGGAGATATTTACTGATAAACAGCTACCTACGCAGCATGTTCAAGTCGTTCCTAAATGAGCTTTTATCTCTCTGCCCTCACCACAAATCAGATTCTTCTGAGGAGTTCCCAGTACATTATCCTTTCCCCTGTGTAATTACCTTAACAAGCTCCAGCTGTTTTTATTCTCAGAAGGTTTACTCCCTGATATACAGCTGCCTACCCCCTTCGTAAGTGCAGGTCTTAAATGAGCTTTTTTCTCTGTTCCCTCACCACAATCCAGATTCTTTTGGGGAGTTACCAGTACAGTAACCATACCAGGAAGTACTTAATTTATTAAGCTACTGCTTTTCTTAATCTCAGTGGAGATATTTACTGATAAACAGCTACCTACGCAGCATGTTCATGTCGTTCCTAAATGAGCTTTTATCTCTCTGCCCTCACCACAAATCAGATTCTTCTGAGGAGTTCCCAGTACATTATCCTTTCCCCTGTGTAATTACCTTAACAAGCTCCAGCTGTTTTTATTCTCAGAAGGTTTCCTCCCTGATATACAGCTGCCTAACCCTTCGTAAGTGCAGGTCCTAAATGAGTTTTTTTCTCTGTTCCCTCACCACAATCCAGATTCTTTTGGGGAGTTACCAGTACAGTAACCATTCCAGGAAGTACTTAATTTATTAAGCTACTGCTTTTCTTAATCTCAGTGGAGATATTTACTGATAAACAGGTACATGTCGTTCGTAAATGAGCTTTTATCTCTCTGCCCTCACCACAAATCAGATTCTTCTGAGGAGTTCCCAGTACATTATCCTTTCCCCTGTGTAATTACCTTAACAAGCTCCAGCTGTTTTTATTCTCAGAAGGTTTACTCCCTGATATACAGCTGCCTACCCCCTTCGTAAGTGCAGATCCTAAATGAGCTTTTTTCTCTGTTCCCTCACCACAATCCAGATTCTTTTGGGGAGTTACCAGTACAGTAACCATACCAGGAAGTACTTAATTTATTAAGCTACTGCTTTTCTTAATCTCAGTGGAGATATTTACTGATAAACAGCTACCTACGCAGCATGTTCATGTCGTTCCTAAATGAGCTTTTATCTCTCTGCCCTCACCACAAATCAGATACTTCTGAGGAGTTTTCAGTACATTATCCTTTGCCCTGTGTAATTACCTTAACAAGCTCCAGCTGTTTTTATTCTCAGAAGGTTTACTGCCTGATAAACAGCTGCCTACCCCCTTCGTAAGTGCAGGTCCTAAATGAGCTTTTTTCTCTGTTCCCTCACCACAATCCAGATTCTGTTGGGGAGTTACCAGTACAGTAACCATACCAGGAAGTACTTAATTTATTAAGCTACTGCTTTTCTTAATCTCAGTGGAGATATTTACTGATAAACAGGTACCTACGCAGCATGTTCATGTCGTTCCTAAATGAGCTTTTATCTCTCTGCCCTCACCACAAATCAGATTCTTCTGAGGAGTTCCCAGTACATTATCCTTTCCCCTGTGTAATTACCTTAATAAGCTCCAGCTGTTTTTATTCTCAGAAGGTTTACTCCCTGATATACAGCTGCCTACCCCCTTCGTAAGTGCAGGTCCTAAATGAGCTTTTTTCTCTGTTTCCTCACCACAATCCAGATTCTTTTGGGGAGTTCCCAGTACAGTAACCATACCAGGAAGTACTTAATTTATTAAGCTACTGCTTTTCTTAATCTCAGTGGAGATATTTACTGATAAACAGCTACCTACGCAGCATGTTCATGTCGTTCCGAAATGAGCTTTTATCTCTCTGCCCTCACCACAAATCAGATTCTTCTGAGGAGTACCCAGTACATTATCCTTTCCCCTGTGTAATTACCTTAACAAGCTCCAGCTGTTTTTATTCTCAGAAGGTTTACTCCCTGATATACAGCTGCCTACCCCCTTCGTAAGTGCAGGTCCTAAATGAGCTTTTTTCTCTGTTCCCTCACCACAATCCAGATTCTTTTGGGGAGTTACCAGTACAGTAACCATACCAGGAAGTACTTAATTTATTAAGCTACTGCTTTTCTTAATCTCAGTGGAGATATTTACTGATAAACAGCTACCTACGCAGAATGTTCAGGTCGTTCCTAAATGAGCTTTTATCTCTCTGCCCTCACCACAAATCAGATTCTTCTGAGGAGTTCCCAGTACATTATCCTTTCCCCTGTGTAATTACCTTAACAAGCTCCAGCTGTTTTTATTCTCAGAAGGTTTACTCCCTGATATACAGCTGCCTACCCCCTTCGTAAGTGCAGGTCCTAAATGAGCTTTTTTCTCTGTTCCCTCACCACAATCCAGATTCTTTTGGGGAGTTACCAGTACAGTAACCATACCAGGAAGTACTTAATTTATTAAGCTACTGCTTTTCTTAATCTCAGTGGAGATATTTACTGATAAACAGCTACCTACGCAGCATGTTCATGTCGTTCCTAAATGAGCTTCTATCTCTCTGCCCTCACCACAAATCAGAATCTTCTGAGGAGTTCCCAGTACATTATCCTTTCCACTGTGTAATTACCTTAACAAGCTCCAGCTGTTTTTATTCTCAGATGGTTTACTCCCTGATATACAGCTGCCTACCCCCTTCGTAAGTGCAGGTCGTAAATGAGCTTTTTTCTCTGTTACCTCACCACAATCCAGATTCTTTTGGGGGGTTACCAGTACAGTAACCATACCAGGAATTACTTAATTTATTAAGCTACTGCTTTTCTTAATCTCAGTTGAGATATTTACTGTTAAACAGCTACCTACGCAGCATGTTCATGTCGTTCTTAAATGAGCTTTTATCTCTCTGCCCTCACCACAAATCAGATTCTTCTGAGGAGTTCCCAGTACATTATCCTTTCCCCTGTGTAATTACCTTAACAAGCTCCAGCTGTTTTTATTCTCAGAAGGTTTACTCCCTGATATACATCTGCCTACCCCCTTAGTTAGTGCAGGTCCTAAATGAGCTTTTTTCTCTGTTCCCTCACCACAATCCAGATTCTTTTGGGGAGTTACCAGTACAGTAACCATACCAGGAAGTACTTAATTTATTAAGCTACTGCTTTTCTTAATCTCAGTGGAGATATTTACTGATAAACAGCTACCTAGGCAGCATGTTCATGTTGTTCCTAAATGAGCTTTTATCTCTCTGTCCTCACCACAAATCAGATTCTTCTGAGGAGTTCCCAGTACATTATCCTTTCCCCTGTGTAATTAATTTACAAGCTCCAGCTGTTTTTATTCTCCGAAGGTTTACTCCCTGATATACAGCTGCCTACCCCCTTCATAAGTGCAGGTCCTAAATGAGCTTTTTTCTCTGTTCCCTCACCACAATCCAGATTCTTTTGGGGAGTTACCAGTACAGTAACCATACCAGGAAGTACTTAATTTATTAAGCTACTGCTTTTCTTAATCTCAGTGGAGATATTTACTGATAAACAGCTACCTACGCAGCATGTTCATGTCGTTCCTAAACGAGCTTTTATCTCTCTGCCCTCACCACAAATCAGATTCTTCTGAGGACTTCCCAGTACATTATCCTTTCCCCTGTGTAATTACCTTAACAAGCACCAGCTGTTTTTATTCTCATAAGGTTTACTCCCTGATATACAGCTGCCTACACCCTTCGTAAGTGCAGGTCCTAAATGAGCTTTTTTCTCTGTTCCCTCACCACAATCCAGATTCTTTTGGGGAGTTACCAGTACAGTAACCATACCAGGAAGTACTTAATTTATTAAGCTACTGCTTTTCTTAATCTCAGTGGAGATATTTACTGCTAAAAAGCTACCTACGCAGCATGTTCATGTCGTTCCTAAACGAGCTTTTATCTCTCTGCCCTCACCATAAATCAGATTCTTCTGAGGAGTTCCCAGTACATTATCCTTTCCCCTGTGTAATTACCTTAACAAGCTCCAGCTGTTTTTATTCTCAGAAGGTTTACTCCCTGATATACAGCTGCCTACCCCCTTCGTAAGTGCAGGTCCTAAATGAGCTTTTTTCTCTGTTCCCTCACCACAATCCAGATTCTTTTGGGGAGTTACCAGTACAGTAACCATACCAGGAAGTACTTAATTTATTAAGCTACTGATTATCTTAATATCAGTGGAGATATTTACTGATAAACAGCTACCTACTCAGCATGTTCATGTCGTTCCTAAATGAGCTTTTATATCTATTCCCTCACCACAAATCAGATTCTTCTGAGGAGTTCCCAGTACATTATCCTTTCCCCTGTGTAATTACCTTAACAAGCTCCAGCTTTTTTTATTCTCAGAAGGTTTACTCCCTGATATACAGCTGCCTACACCCTTCATAAGTGCAGGTCGTAAATGAGCTTTTTTCTCTGTTCCCTCACCACAATCCAGATTCTTTTGGGGTGTTACCAGTACAGTAACCATACCAGGAAGTACTTAATTTATTAAGCTACTGCTTTTCTTAATCTCAGTGGAGATATTTACTGATAAACAGCTACCTACGCAGCATGTTCATGTCGTTCCTAAATGAGCTTTTATCTCTCTGCCCTCACCACAAATCAGATTCTTCTGAGGAGTTCCCAGTACATTATCCTTTCCCCTGTGTAATTACCTTAACAAGCTCCAGCTGTTTTTATTCTCAGAACGTTTACTCCCTGATATACAGCTGCCTACCCCCTTTGTAAGTGCAGGTCGTAAATGAGCTTTTTTCTCTGTTACCTCACCACAATCCAGATTCTTTTGGGGAGTTACCAGTACAGTAACCATACCAGGAAGTACTTAATTTATTAAGCTACTGCTTTTCTTAATCTCAGTTGAGATATTTACTGTTAAACAGCTACCTACGCAGCATGTTCATGTCGTTCCTAAATGAGCTTTTATCTCTCTGCCCTCACCACAAATCAGATTCTTCTGAGGAGTTCCCAGTACATTATCCTTTCCCCTGTGTAATTACCTTAACAAGCTCCAGCTGTTTTTATTCTCAGAAGGTTTACTCCCTGATATACAGCTGCCTACCCCCTTCGTAAGTGCAGGTCCTAAATGAGCTTTTTTCTCTGTTCCCTCACCACAATCCAGATTCTATTGGGGAGTTACCAGTACAGTAACCATACCAGGAAGTACTTAATTTATTAAGCTACTGCTTTTCTTAATCTCAGTGGAGATATTTACTGATAAACAGCTACCTACGCAGCATGTTCATGTCGTTCCTAAATGAGCTTTTATCTCTCTGCCCTCACCACAAATCAGATTCTTCTGAGGAGTTCCCAGTACATTATCCTTTCCCCTGTGTAATTACCTTAACAAGCTCAAGCTGTTTTTATTCTCAGAAGGTTTACTCCCTGATATACAGCTGCCTACCCCCTTCGTAAGTGCAGGTCGTAAATGAGCTTTTTTCTCTGTTCCCTCACCACAATCCAGATTCTTTTGGGGAGTTACCAGTACAGTAACCATACCAGGAAGTACTTAATTTATTAAGCTACTGCTTTTCTTAATCTCAGTGGAGATATTTACTGTTAAACAGCTACCTACGCAGCATGTTCATGTCGTTCCTAAATGAGCTTTTATCTCTCTGCCCTCACCACAAATCAGATTCTTCTGAGGAGTTCCCAGTACATTATCCTTTCCCCTGTGTAATTACCTTAACAAGCTCCAGCTGTTTTTATTCTCAGAAGGTTTACTCCCTGATATACAGCTGCCTACCCCCTTCGTAAGTGCATGTCCTAAATGAGCTTTTTTCTCTGTTCCCTCACCACAATCCAGATTCTTTTGGGGAGTTACCAGTACAGTAACCATACCAGGAAGTACTTTATTTATTAAGCTACTGCTTTTCTTAATCTCAGTGGAGATATTTACTGATAAACAGCTACCTTCGCAGCATGTTCAGGTCGTTCCTAAATGAGCTTTTTTCTCTCTGCCCTCACCACAAATCAGATTCTTCTGAGGAGTTCCCAGTACATTATCCTTTCCCCTGTGTAATTACCTTAACAAGCTCCAGCTGTTTTTTTTTTTTGTTTGTTTGTTTTTTTTGTTTTTTTTTTGGCCAGTCCTGGGCCTTGGACTCAGGGCCTGAGCACTGTCCCTGGCTTCTTCCCGCTCAAGGCTAGGACTCTGCCACTTGAGCCACCGCGCCACTTCTGGCCGTTTTCTGTATATGTGGTGCTGGGGAATCGAACCTAGGGCCTCGTGTATCCGAGGCAGGCACTCTTGCCACTAGGCTATATCCCCAGCCCCTCCAGCTGTTTTTATTCTCAGAAGGTTTACTCCCTGATATACAGCTGCCTACCCCCTTCGTAAGTGCAGGTCCTAAATGAGCTTTTTTCTCTGTTCCCTCACCACAATCCAGATTCTTTTGGGTAGTTACCAGTACAGTAACCATACCAGGAAGTACTTAATTTATTAAGCTACTGCTTTTCTTAATCTCAGTGGAGATATTTACTGATAAACAGCTACCTACGCAGCATGTTCATGTCGTTCCCAAATGAGCTTTTATCTCTCTGCCCTCACCACAAATCAGATTTTTCTGAGGAGTTCCCAGTACATTATCCTTTCCCCTGTGTAATTACCTTAACAAGCTCCAGCTGTTTTTATTCTCAGAAGGTTTACTCCCTGATATACAGCTGCCTACCCCCTTCGTAAGTGCAGGTCCTAAATGAGCTTTTTTCTCTGTTCCCTCACCACAATCCAGATTCTTTTGGGGAGTTACCAGTACAGTAACCATACCAGGAAGTACTTAATTTATTAAGCTACTGCTTTTCTTAATCTCAGTGGAGATATTTACTGATAAACAGCTACCTACGCAGCATGTTCAGGTCGTTCCTAAATGAGCTTTTATCTCTCTGCCCTCACCAAAAATCAGATTCTTCTGAGGAGTTCCCAGTACATTATCCTTTCCCCTGTGTAATTACCTTAACAAGCTCCAGCTGTTTTTATTCTCAGAAGTTTTACTCCCTGATATACAGCTGCCTACCCCCTTCGTAAGTGCAGGTCCTAAATGAGCATTTTTCTCTGTTCCCTCACCACAATCCAGATTCTTTTGGGGAGTTACCAGTACAGTAAGCATACCAGGAAGTACTTAATTTATTAAGCTACTGCTTTTCTTAATCTCAGTGGAGATATTTACTATTAAACAGCTACCTACGCAGCATGTTCATGTCGTTCCTAAATGAGCTTTTATCTCTCTGCCCTCACCACAAATCAGATTCTTCTGAGGAGTTCCCAGTACATTATCCTTTCCCCTGTGTAATTACCTTAACAAGCTCCAGCTGTTTTTATTCTCAGAAGGTTTACTCCCTGATATACAGCTGCCTACACCCTTCATAAGTGCAGGTCTTAAATGAGCTTTTTTCTCTGTTCCCTCACCACAATCCAGATTCTTTTGGGGAGTTACCTGTACAGTAACCATACCAGGAAGTACTTAATTTATTAAGCTACTGCTTTTCTTAATCTCAGTGGAGATATATACTGATAAACAGCTTCCTTACCAGCATGTTCATGTCGTTCCTAAATGAGCTTTTATCTCTCTGCCCTCACCACAAATCAGATTCTTCTGAGGAGTTCCCAGTACATTATCCTTTCCCCTGTGTAATTACCTTAACAAGCTCCAGCTGTTTTTATTCTCAGAAGGTTTACTCCCTGATATACAGCTGCCTACCCCCTTCGTAAGTGCAGGTCGTAAATGAGCTTTTTTCTCTGTTACCGCACCACAATCCAGATTCTTTTGGGGAGTTACTAGTACAGTAACCATACCAGGAAGTACTTAATTCATTAAGCTACTGCTTTTCTTAATCTCAGTGGAGATATTTACTGTTAAACAGCTACCTACGCAGCATGTTCATGTCGTTCCTAAATGAGCTTTTATCTCTCTGCCCTCACCACAAATCAGATTCTTCTGTGGAGTTCCCAGTACATTATCCTTTCCTCTGTGTAATTACCTTAACAAGCTCCAGCTGTTTTTATTCTCAGAAGGTTTACTCCCTGATATACATCTGCCTACCCCCTTCGTAAGTGCATGTCCTAAATGAGCTTTTTTCTCTGTTCCCTCACCACAATCCAGATTCTTTTGGTTAGTTACCAGTATAGTAACCATACCAGGAAGTACTTAATTTATTAAGCTACTGCTTTTCTTAATCTCAGTGGAGATATTTAGAGATAAACAGCTACCTACGCAGCATGTTCAGGTCGTTCCTAAATGAGCTTTTTTCTCTCTGCCCTCACCACAAATCAGATTCTTCTGAGGAGTTCCCAGTACATTATCCTTTCCCCTGTGTAATTACCTTAACAAGCTCCAGCTGTTTTTTTTTTTTTGTTTGTTTGTTTTTTGGCCAGTCCTGGGCCTCGGACTCAGGGCCTGAGCACTGTCCCTGGCTTCTTCCCGCTCAAGGCTAGGACTCTGCCACTTGAGCCACCGCGCCACTTCTGGCCGTTTTCTGTATATGTGGTGCTGGGGAATCGAACCTAGGGCCTCGTGTATCCGAGGCAGGCACTCTTGCCACTAGGCTATATCCCCAGCCCCTCCAGCTGTTTTTATTCTCAGAAGGTTTACTCCCTGATATACAGCTGCTTACCCCCTTCGTAAGTGCAGGTCCTAAATGAGCTTTTTTCTCTGTTCCCTCACCACAATCCAGATTCTTTTGGGGAGTTACCAGTACAGTAACCATACCAGGAAGTACTTAATTTATTAAGCTACTGCTTTTCTTAATCTCAGTGGAGATATTTACTGATAAACAGCTACCTACGCAGCATGTTCAGGTCGTTCCTAAATGAGCTTTTATCTCTCTGCCCTCACCAAAAATCAGATTCTTCTGAGGAGTTCCCAGTACATTATCCTTTCCAATGTGTAATTACCTTAACAAGCTCCAGCTGTTTTTATTCTCAGAAGGTTTACTCCCTGATATACAGCTGCCTACCCCCTTCGTAAGTGCAGGTCCTAAATGAGCTTTTTTCTCTGTTCCCTCACCACAATCCAGATTCTTTTGGGGAGTTACCAGTACAGTAACCATACCAGGAAGTACTTAATTTATTAAGCTACTGCTTTTCTTAATCTCAGAGGAGATATTTACTATTAAACAGCTACCTACGCAGCATATTCATGTCGTTCCTAAATGAGCTTTTATCTCTCTGCCCTCACCACAAATCAGATTCTTCTTAGGAGTTCCCAGTACATTATGCTTTCCCCTGTGTAATTACCTTAACAAGCTCCAGCTGTTTTTATTCTCAGAAGGTTTACTCCCTGATATACAGCTGCCTACACCCTTCATAAGTGCAGATCCTAAATGAGCTTTTTTCTCTGTTCCCTCACCACAATCCAGATTCTTTTGGGGAGTTACCAGTACAGTAACCATACCAGGAAGTACTTAATTTATTAAGCTACTGCTTTTCTTAATCTCAGTGGAGATATATACTGATAAACAGCTTCCTTACCAGCATGTTCATGTCGTTCCTAAATGAGCTTTTATCTCTCTGCCCTCACCACAAATCAGATTCTTCTGAGGAGTTCCCAGTACATTATCCTTTCCCCTGTGTAATTACCTTAACAAGGTCCAGCTGTTTTTATTCTCAGAAGGTTTACTCCCTGATATACAGCTGCCTACCCCCTTCCTAAGTGCAGGTCCTAAATGAGCTTTTTTCTCTGTTCCCTCACCACAATCCAGATTCTTTTGGGGAGTTACCAGTACAGTAACCATACCAGGAAGTACTTAATTTATTAAGCTACTGCTTTTCTTAATCTCAGTGGAGATATTTACTGATAAACAGCTACCTACGCAGCATATTCATGTCGTTCCTAAATGAGCTTTTATCTCTCTGCCCTCACCACAAATCAGATTCTTCTGAGGAGTCCCCAGTACATTATCCTTTTCCCTGTGTAATTACCTTAACAAGCTCCAGCTGTTTTTATTCTCAGAAGGTTTACTCCCTGATATACAGCTGCCTACCCCCTTCGTAAGTGTAGGTCCTAAATGAGCTTTTTTCTCTGTTCCCTCACTACAATCCAGATTCTTTTGGGGAGTTACCAGTACAGAAACCATACCAGGAAGTACTTAATTTATTAAGCTACTGCTTTTCTTAATCTCAGTGGAGATATTTACTGATAAACAGCTACCTACGCAGCATGTTCAGGTCGTTCCTAAATGAGCTTTTTTCTCTCTGCCCTCACCACAAATCAGATTCTTCTGAGGAGTTCCCAGTACATTATCCTTTCCCCTGTGTAATTACCTTAACAAGCTCCAGCTGTTTTTTTTTTTTTGTTTTTGTTTTTGTTTTATTTTTGGCCAGTCCAGGGCCTTGGACTCAGGGCCTGAGCACTGTCCCTGGCTTCTTCCCGCTCAAGGCTAGGACTCTGCCACTTGAGCCACCGCGCCACTTCTGGCCGTTTTCTGTATATGTGGTGCTGGGGAATCGAACCTAGGGCCTCGTGTATCCGAGGCAGGCACTCTTGCCACTAGGCTATATCCCCAGCCCCTCCAGCTGTTTTTATTCTCAGAAGGTTTACTCCCTGATATACAGCTGCCTACCCCCTTCGTAAGTGCAGGTCCTAAATGAGCTTTTTTCTCTGTTCCCTCACCACAATCCAGATTCTTTTGGGGAGTTACCAGTACAGTAACCATACCAGGAAGTACTTAATTTATTAAGCTACTGCTTTTCTTAATCTCAGTGGAGATATTTACTGATAAACAGCTACCTATGCAGCATGTTCAGGTCGTTCCTAAATGAGCTTTTATCTCTCTGCCCTCACCACAAATTAGATTCTTCTGAGGAGTTCCCAGTACATTATCCTTTCCCCTGTGTAATTACCTTAACAAGGTCCAGCTGTTTTTATTCTCAGAAGGTTTACTCCCTGATATACAGCTGCCTACCCCCTTCGTAAGTGCAGGTCCTAAATGAGCTTTTTTCTCTGTTCCCTCACCACAATCCAGATTCTTTTGGGGAGTTACCAGTACAGTAACCATACCAGGAAGTACTTAATTTATTAAGCTACTGCTTTTCTTAATCTCAGTGGAGATATTTACTGATAAACAGCTACCTACGCAGCATGTTCATGTCGTTCCTAAATGAGCTTTTATCTCTCTGCCCTCACCACAAATCAGATTCTTCTGAGGAGTTCCCAGTACATTATCCTTTCCCCTGTGTAATTACCTTAACAAGCTCCAGCTGTTTTTATTCTCAGAAGGTTTACTCCCTGATATACAGCTCCCTACACCCTTCATAAGTGCAGGTCCTAAATGAGCTTTTTTCTCTGTTCCCTCACCACAATCCAGATTCTTTTGGGGATTCACCAGTACAGTAACCATACCAGGAAGTACTTAATTTATTAAGCTACTGCTTTTCTTAATCTCAGTGGAGATATTTACTGATAAACAGCTACCTACACAGCATGTTCATGTCGTTCCTAAATGAGCTTTTATCTCTCTGCCCTCACGACAAATCAGATTCTTCTGAGGAGTTCCCAGTACATTATCCTTTCCCCTGTGTAATTACCTTAACAAGCTCCAGCTGTTTTTATTCTCAGAAGGTTTACTCCCTGATATACAGCTGCCTACCCCCTTCGTAAGTGCAGGTCCTAAATGAGCATTTTCTCTGTTCCCTCACCACAATCCAGATTCTTTTGGGGAGTTACCAGTACAGAAACCATACCAGGAAGTACTTAATTTATTAAGCTACTGCTTTTCTTAATCTCAGTGAAGATATTTACTGATAAACAGCTACCTACGCAGCATGTTCAGGGCGTTCCTAAATGAGCTTTTTTCTCTCTGCCCTCACCACAAATCAGATTCTTCTGAGGAGTTCCCAGTACATTATCCTTTCCCCTGTGTAATTACCTTAACAAGCTCCAGCTGTTTTTTTTTTGTTTTTTTTTTGTTTTTTTTTTGGCCTGTCCTGGGCCTTGGACTCAGGGCCTGAGCACTGTCCCTGGCTTCTTCCCGCTCATGGCTAGGACTGTGCCACTTGAACCACCAGGCCACTTCTGGCCGTTTTCTGTATATGTGGTGCTGGGGAATCGAACCTAGGGCCTCGTGTATCCGAGGCAGGCACTCTTGCCACTAGGCTATATCCCCAGCCCCTCCAGCTGTTTTTATTCTCAGAAGGTTTACTCCCTGATATACAGCTGCCTACCCCCTTCGTAAGTGCAGGTCCTAAATGAGCTTTTTTCTCTGTTCCCTCATCACAATCCAGATTCTTTTGGGGAGTTACCAGTACAGTAACCATACCATGAAAAACTTAATTTATTAAGCTACTGCTTTTCTTAATCTCAGTGGAGATATTTACTGATAAACAGCTACCTACGCAGCATGTTCATGTCGTTCCTAAATGACCTTTTATCTCTCTGCCCTCACCACAAATCAGATTCTTCTGAGGAGTTCCCAGTACATTATCCTTTCCCCTGTGTAATTACCTTAACAAGCTCCAGGTGTTTTTATTCTCAGAAGGTTTACTCCCTGATATACAGCTGCCTACCCCCTTCGTAAGTGCAGGTCCTAAATGAGCTTTTTTCTCTGTTCCCTCACCACAATCCAGATTCTTTTGGGGAGTTACCAGTAGAGTAACCATACCAGGAAGTACTTAATTTATTAAGCTACTGCTTTTCTTAATCTCAGTGGAGATATTTACTGATAAACAGCTACCTACGCAGCATGTTCAGGTCGTTCCTAAATGAGCTTTTATCTCTCTGCCCTCACCACAAATCAGATTCTTCTGAGGAGTTCCCAGTACATTATCCTTTCCCCTGCGTAATTACCTTAACAAGCTCCAGCTGTTTTTATTCTCAGAAGGTTTACTCCCTGATATACAGCTGCCTACCCCCTTCGTAAGTGCAGGTCCTAAATGAGCTTTTTTCTCTGTTCCCTCACCACAATCCAGATTCTTTTGGGGAGTTACCAGTACAGTAACCATACCAGGAAGTACTTAATTTATTAAGCTACTGCTTTTCTTAATCTCAGTGGAGATATTTACTGATAAACAGCTACCTACGCAGCATGTTCATGTCGTTCCTAAATGAGCTTTTATCTCTCTGCCCTCACCACAAATCAGATTCTTCTGAGGAGTTCCCAGTACATTATCCGTTCCTCTGTGTAATTACCTTAACAAGCTCCAGCTGTTTTTATTCTCAGAAGGTTTACTCCCTGATATACAGCTGCCTACCCCCTTCGTAAGTGCAGGTCCTAAATGAGCTTT
Source organism: Perognathus longimembris pacificus (assembly GCF_023159225.1). Taxonomy (NCBI): domain Eukaryota; kingdom Metazoa; phylum Chordata; class Mammalia; order Rodentia; family Heteromyidae; genus Perognathus; species Perognathus longimembris. The sequence continues at coordinate 23,393 of NW_025956537.1, forward strand.
TTTCTCTGTTCCCTCACCACAATCCAGATTCTTTTGGGGAGTTACCAGTACAGTAACCATACCAGGAAGTACTTAATTTATTAAGCTACTGCTTTTCTTAATCTCAGTGGAGATATTTACTGATAAACAGCTACCTACGCAGCATGTTCATGTCGTTCCTAAATGAGCTTTTATCTCTCTGCCCTCACCACAAATCAGATTCTTCTGAGGAGTTCCCAGTACATTATCCTTTCCCCTGTGTAATTACCTTAACAAGCTCCAGCTGTTTTTATTCTCAGAAGGTTTACTCCCTGATATACAGCTGCCTACCCCCTTCGTAAGTGCAGGTCCTAAATGAGCTTTTTTCTCTGTTCCCTCACCACAATCCAGATTCTTTTGGGGAGTTACCAGTACAGTAACCATACCAGGAAGTACTTAATTTATTAAGCTACTGCTTTTCTTAATCTCAGTGGAGATATTTACTGATAAACAGCTACCTACGCAGCATGTTCATGTCGTTCCTAAATGAGCTTTTATCTCTCTGCCCTCACCACAAATCAGATTCTTCTGAGGAGTTCCCAGTACATTATCCTTTCCCCTGTGTAATTACCTTAACAAGCTCCAGCTGTTTTTATTCTCAGAAGGTTTACTCCCTGATATACAGCTGCCTACCCCCTTCGTAAGTGCAGGTCCTAAATGAGCTTTTTTCTCTGTTCCCTCACCACAATCCAGATTCTTTTGGGGAGTTACCAGTACAGTAACCATACCAGGAAGTACTTAATTTATTAAGCTACTGCTTTTCTTAATCTCAGTGGAGATATTTACTGATAAACAGCTACCTACGCAGCATGTTCAGGTCGTTCCTAAATGAGCTTTTATCTCTCTGCCCTCACCACAAATCAGATTCTTCTGAGGAGTTCCCAGTACATTATCCTTTCCCCTGCGTAATTACCTTAACAAGCTCCAGCTGTTTTTATTCTCAGAAGGTTTACTCCCTGATATACAGCTGCCTACCCCCTTCGTAAGTGCAGGTCCTAAATGAGCTTTTTTCTCTGTTCCCTCACCACAATCCAGATTCTTTTGGGGAGTTACCAGTACAGTAACCATACCAGGAAGTACTTAATTTATTAAGCTACTGCTTTTCTTAATCTCAGTGGAGATATTTACTGATAAACAGCTACCTACGCAGCATGTTCATGTCGTTGCTAAATGAGCTTTTATCTCTCTGCCCTCACCACAAATCAGATTCTTCTGAGGAGTTCCCAGTACATTATCCGTTCCTCTGTGTAATTACCTTAACAAGCTCCAGCTTTTTTATTCTCAGATGGTTTACTCCCTGATATACAGCTGCCTACCCCCTTCGTAAGTGCAGGTCATAAATGAGCTTTTTTCTCTGTTCCCTCACCACAATCCTGATTCTTTTGGGGAGTTACCAGTACAGTAACCATACCAGGAAGTACTTAATTTATTAAGCTACTGCTTTTCTTAATCTCAGTGGAGATATTTACTGATAAACAGCTACCTACGCAGCATGTTCATGTCGTTCCTAAATGAGCTTTTATCTCTCTGCCCTCACCACAAATCAGATTCTTCTGAGGAGTTCCCAGTACATTATCCTTTCCCCTGTGTAATTACCTTAACAAGCTCCAGCTGTTTTTATTCTCAGAAGGTTTACTCCCTGATATACAGCTGCCTACCCCCTTCGTAAGTGCAGGTCCTAAATGAGCTTTTTTCTCTGTTCCCTCACCACAATCCAGATTCTTTTGGGGAGTTACCAGTACAGTAACCATACCAGGAAGTACTTAATTTATTAAGCTACTGCTTTTCTTAATCTCAGTGGAGATATTTACTGATAAACAGCTACCTACGCAGCATGTTCATGTCGTTCCTAAATGAGCTTTTATCTCTCTGCCCTCACCACAAATCAGATTCTTCTGAGGAGTTCCCAGTACATTATCCTTTCCCCTGTGTAATTACCTTAACAAGCTCCAGCTGTTTTTATTCTCAGAAGGTTTACTCCCTGATATACAGCTGCCTACCCCCTTCGTAAGTGCAGGTCCTAAATGAGCTTTTTTCTCTGTTCCCTCACCAAGATCCAGATTCTTTTGGGGAGTTACCAGTATAGTAACCATACCAGGAAGTACTTAATTTATTAAGCTACTGCTTTTCTTAATCTCAGTGGAGATATTTACTGATAAACAGCTACCTACGCAGCATGTTCAGGTCGTTACTAAATGAGCTTTTTTCTCTCTGCCCTCACCACAAATCAGATTCTTCTGAGGAGTTCCCAGTACATTATCCTTTCCCCTGTGTAATTACCTTAACAAGCTCCAGCTGTTTTTTTTTTTTTTGTTTTTTTTTTGTTTTTTTTTTGGCCAGTCCTGGGCCTTGGACTCAGGGCCTGAGCACTGTCCCTGGCTTCTTCCCGCTCAAGGCTAGGACTCGGCCACTTGAGCCACCGCGCCACTTCTGGCCGTTTTCTGTATATGTGGTGCTGGGGAATCGAACCTAGGGCCTCGTGTATACGAGGCAGGCACTCTTGCCACTAGGCTATATCCCCAGCCCCTCCAGCTGTTTTTATTCTCAGAAGGTTTACTCCCTGATATACAGCTGCCTACACCCTTCGTAAGTGCAGGTCCTAAATGAGCTTTTTTCTCTGTTCCCTCACCCACAATCCAGATTCTTTTGGGGAGTTACCAGTACAGTAACCATACCAGGAAGTACTTAATTTATTAAGCTACTGCTTTTCTTAATCTCAGTGGAGATATTTACTGATAAACAGCTACCTACGCAGCATGTTCATGTCGTTCCTAAATGAGCTTTTATCTCTCTGCCCTCACCACAAATCAGAATCTTCTGAGGAGTTCCCAGTACATTATCCTTTCCCCTGTGTAATTACCTTAAGAAGCTCCAGCTGTTTTTATTCTCAGAAGGTTTACTCCCTGATATACAGCTGCCTACCCCCTTCGTAAGTGCAGGTCCTAAATGAGCTTTTTTCTCTGTTCCCTCACCACAATCCAGATTCTTTTGGGGAGTTACCAGTACAGTAACCATACCAGGAAGTACTTAATTTATTAAGCTACTGCTTTTCTTAATCTCAGTGGAGATATTTACTGATAAACAGCTACCTACGCAGCATGTTCATGTCGTTCCTAAATGAGCTTTTATCTCTCTGCCCTCACCACAAATCAGATTCTTCTGAGGAGTTCCCAGTACATTATCCTTTCCCCTGTGTAATTACCTTAACAAGCTCCAGCTGTTTTTATTCTCAGAAGGTTTACTCCCTGATATACAGCTGCCTACCCCCTTCGTAAGTGCAGGGTCCTAAATGAGCTTTTTTTCTCTGTTCCCTCACCACAATCCAGATTCTTTTGGGGAGTTACCAGTACAGTAACCATACCAGGAAGTACTTAATTTATTAAGCTACTGCTTTTCTTAATCTCAGTGGAGATATTTACTGATAAACAGCTACCTACGCAGCATGTTCATGTCGTTCCTAAATGAGCTTTTATCTCTCTGCCCTCACCACAAATCAGATTCTTCTGAGGAGTTCCCAGTACATTATCCTTTCCCCTGTGTAATTACCTTAAGAAGCTCCAGCTGTTTTTATTCTCAGAAGGTTTACTCCCTGATATACAGCTGCCTACCCCCTTCGTAAGTGCAGGTCCTAAATGAGCTTTTTTCTCTGTTCCCTCACCACAATCCAGATTCTTTTGGGGAGTTACCAGTACAGTAACCATACCAGGAAGTACTTAATTTATTAAGCTACTGCTTTTCTTAATCTCAGTGGAGATATTTACTGATAAACAGCTACCTACGCAGCATGTTCATGTCGTTCCTAAATGAGCTTTTATCTCTCTGCCCTCACCACAAATCAGATTCTTCTGAGGAGTTCCCAGTACATTATCCTTTCCCCTGTGTAATTACCTTAACAAGCTCCAGCTGTTTTTATTCTCAGAAGGTTTACTCCCTGATATACAGCTGCCTACCCCCTTCGTAAGTGCAGGTCCTAAATGAGCTTTTTTCTCTGTTCCCTCACCACAATCCAGATTCTTTTGGGGAGTTACCAGTACAGTAACCATACCAGGAAGTACTTAATTTATTAAGCTACTGCTTTTCTTAATCTCAGTGGAGATATTTACTGATAAACAGCTACCTACGCAGCATGTTCATGTCGTTCCTAAATGAGCTTTTATCTCTCTGCCCTCACCACAAATCAGATTCTTCTGAGGAGTTCCCAGTACATTATCCTTTCCCCTGTGTAATTACCTTAACAAGCTCCAGCTGTTTTTATTCTCAGAAGGTTTACTCCCTGATATACAGCTGCCTACACCCTTCATAAGTGCAGGTCCTAAATGAGCTTTTTTCTCTGTTCCCTCACCACAATCCAGATTCTTTTGGGGAGTTACCAGTACAGTAACCATACCAGGAAGTATTTAATTTATTAAGCTACTGCTTTTCTTAATCTCAGTGGAGATATTTACTGATAAACAGCTACCTACGCAGCATGTTCATGTCGTTCCTAAATGAGCTTTTATCTCTCTGCCCTCACCACAAATCAGATTCTTCTGAGGAGTTCCCAGTACATTATCCTTTCCCCTGTGTAATTACCTTAACAAGCTCCAGCTGTTTTTATTCTCAGAAGGTTTACTCCCTGATATACAGCTGCCTACCCCCTTCGTAAGTGCAAGTCGTAAATGAGCTTTTTCTCTGTTACCTCACCACAATCCAGATTCTTTTGGGGAGTTACCAGTACAGTAACCATACCAGGAAGTACTTAATTTATTAAGCTACTGCTTTTCTTAATCTCAGTGGAGATATTTACTGATAAACAGCTACCTAGGCAGCATGTTCATGTCGTTCCTAAATGAGCTTTTATCACTCTGCCCTCACCACAAATCAGATTCTTCTGAGGAGTTCCCAGTACATTATCCTTTCCCCTGTGTAATTACCTTAACAAGCTCCAGCTGTGTTTATTCTCAGAAGGTTTACTCCCTGATATACAGCTGCCTACCACCTTCGTAAGTGCAGGTCCTAAATGAGCTTTTTTCTCTGTTCCCTCACCACAATCCAGATTCTTTTGGGGAGTTACCAGTACAGTAACCATACCAGGAAGTACTTAATTTATTAAGCTACTGCTTTTCTTAATCTCAGTGGAGATATTTATTGATAAACAGCTACCTACGCAGCATGTTCATGTCGTTCCTAAATGAGCTTTTATCTCTCTGCCCTCACCACAAATCAGATTCTTCTGAGGAGTTCCCCGTACATTATCCTTTCCCCTGTGTAATTACCTTAACAACCTCCAGCTGTTTTTATTCTCAGAAGGTTTACTCCCTGATATACAGCTGCCTACCCCCTTCGTAAGTTCAGGTCCTAAATGAGCTTTATTCTCTGTTCCCTCACCACAATCCAGATTCTTTTGGGGAGTTACCAGTACAGTAACCATACCAGGAAGTACTTAATTTATTAAGCTACTGCTTTTTCTTAATCTCAGTGGAGATATTTACTGATAAACAGCTACCTACGCAGCATGTTCATGTCGTTCCTAAATGAGCTTTTATCCCTCTGCCCTCACCACAAATCAGATTCTTCTGAGGAGTTCCCAGTACATTATCCTTTCCCCTGTGTAATTACCTTAACAAGCTCCAGCTGTTTTATTCTCAGAAGGTTTACTCCCTGATATACAGCTGCCTACCCCCTTCGTAAGTGCAGGTCCTAAATGAGCTTTTTTCTCTGTTCCCTCACCACAATCCAGATTCTTTTGTGGAGTTACCAGTACAGTAACCATACCAGGAAGTACTTAATTTATTAATCTACTGCTTTTCTTAATCTCAGTGGAGATATTTACTGATAAACAGCTACCTACGCAGCATGTTCATGTCGTTCCTAAATGAGCTTTTATCTCTCTGCCCTCACCACAAATCAGATTCTTCTGAGGAGTTCCCAGTACATTATCCTTTCCCCAGTGTAATTACCTTAACAAGCTCCAGCTGTTTTTATTCTCAGAAGGTTTACTCCCTGATAAACTGCTGCCTACCCCCTTCGTAAGTGCAGGTCCTAAATGAGCTTTTTTCTCTGTTCCCTCACCACAATCCAGATTATTTTTGGGAGTTACCAGTACAGTAACCATACCAGGAAGTACTTAATTTATTAAGCTACTGCTTTTCTTAATCTCAGTGGAGATATTTACTGATAAACAGCTACCTACGCAGCATGTTCATGTCGTTCCTAAATGAGCTTTTATCTCTGTGCCCTCACCACAAATCAGATTCTTCTGAGGAGTTCCCAGTACATTATCCTTTCCCCTGTGTAATTACCTTAACAAGCTCCAGCTGTTTTTATTCTCAGAAGGTTTACTCCCTGATATACAGCTGCCTACCCCCTTCGTAAGTGCAGGTCCTAAATGAGCTTTTTTCTCTGTTCCCTCACCACAATCCAGATTCTTTTGGGGAGTTACCAGTACAGTAACCATACCAGGAAGTACTTAATTTATTAAGCTGCTGCTTTTCTTAATCTCAGTGGAGATATTTACTGATAAACAGCTACATACGCAGCATGTTCATGTCGTTCCTAAATGAGCTTTTATCTCTCTGCCCTCACCACAAATCAGATTCTTCTGAGGAGTTCCCAGTACATTATCCTTTCCCCTGTGTAATTACCTTAACAAGCTCCAGCTGTTTTTATTCTCAGAAGGTTTACTCCCTGATATACAGCTGCCTACCCCCTTCGTAAGTGCAGGTCCTAAATGAGCTTTTTTCTCTGTTCCCTCACCACAATCCAGATTCTTTTGGGGAGTTACCAGTACAGTAACCATACCAGGAAGTACTTAATTTATTAAGCTACTGCTTTTCTTAATCTCAGTGGAGATATTTACTGATAAACAGCTACCTACGCAGCATGTTCATTTCGTTCCTAAATGAGCTTTTATCTCTCTGCCCTCACCACAAATCAGATTCATCTGAGGAGTTCCCAGTACATTATCCTTTCCCCTGTGTAATTACCT